>NC_067476.1:32475875-32653375 GCF_947179515.1 Apodemus sylvaticus | reverse complement strand
TTATCATGTATACTATTTTGAAAAAGTTTAGGGAGGAAACCTGACAGTTCTCTTTTGTTAGAGAAGATGACAGAGTTGGCTATGCCCTTAGAGTTTGCAGACAGAGGTGGAACTTGCTTGGAAAACAAAAAGGACCAGCAGAAGAACAACACACTTAGGGCTTGGTGTCTGAGACTGGGAATTTACTGCATGATGAAAGTGGGAAGCAAACTAGGCTGGAAGTTAAAATGCCTCCTCACCTTGTTCCAAGCACTATCACTGCCGGGGCCCCAGAGCGCCTCAGTGAAATTAGGGGCTGGGAAGAGCAGGAAATGGTACAGGTGCAGTGGGGTAGTATTGCTTGGGCTTATACAAGCATTGTCAGTCTTCTTAGACTTTGTGCAGCATATGCCTGCTTATGATGATATTCCTGCTTATGATGGATTGGCCTGGCATCCAATAGAAATACTAAATCTAATGCATTTTAAAGAGTCTATTGTGTTGTATGGCTTGCACTCTCCATTTGTTAAAGAAATGCTAAATAACTGGGCTATGCAGCATAGGGTTATCCCCCAAGATTGAAAGGGACTGGTGTTAGATATACTAGGAGCTGGACAGCAATTATAATGGTTGTCTTGGTGGAGGCACTGAGCTACAAAGATATAACAACAAAATGTGGCAAGGGGGATAAATGTTACTAAAGACCAATTACTTGGTGAAGGGCATTATGCTGACTGCTGATTTACAAGGACAAATCTGATCTGATGATGGCGTAATTGGACAATCTTGCCTTACAGCATTAAGAGCTTAGGATGTGACCGAGGAGCCTGGGGAACAATTTACTCACCTCATTTACTAAGATGATACACAGTACTGGAGAAGCCTTTAGAGATTGTTCTTACAGAGATTGGGTTCAGCTGTGAACAGAACCATATTAGCCCTGAAACCAGACAGCATTGACAGAAACATTAGCATTTAAAAAAGCAAATACCAAATATAAGAGAGAAATCAGACTACTGAAAGCATGATTAACACTTATAGATGAATTGATAAGGGAGACAACTGGTGTTAGTTCTCAGGAGCATAACACCAATATCATAGGGCAAATCATAGCTAGAAATTTCAGGAATCAAAATGCCTGAATTTTGGTGAATTTGGTCATTTCCAAAGAGATTATAAGGTTAGAAGATTTAGAGTTCAAACTAGCAGGTACTTTGACTCTAGAGAATATGGTATTCATAGAAGAGAACAAGTAGGTTTTGGTTGCGAGGAGCACAAAAGCTTCCAGGGTATTGTAGCCATGGTGGAAAGGGCAAACATTGGTTTAAGGATTGCTGGTCCAAGAAAGACATACAGGGTAACCTCTTGCCATGGGAAACAAACTGAGGGCCCTCTCAGCTCAAAGCCCCACAGCAAATGATGTGAGCCTTCTTCCTTTGGTCAACCAGGTGGCATCAAGGAGGCAAGAAAATAAAAACTGAGTATTTCTGATCTTATACATGCTACAGAAGGAAGCGTGGTTTTGGATCTGACCACGGATATACCTCTTGTATTATCCCCTCAAAGTTGAATGTTACATGTTAACCGCTGGTGTTTATGGTCTTTTACCCTCAGGGACAGTGGGAATAATCTTGAGAAGAATCGGATCAAGTCCTCAAGGATTTATTGCACATCCAAGGGACAGCAAGGAAGAAATTAAAAAATATGGCATACATGAGAAAGGACATGCAAATTGATGCAGGGAATATAATTGCTCAACTGTTGTTGTTTCTCTATATCATGGGCAAGACTGCTCCAGTGGAAAGGACAGGAGCTTCTGGGAGTACAGGAAAACATGTGTTCTAGCAAATAGTAGTTAATGATCAGAGACCCAAATTATTGGTATAAATGAATGGTGGTGACATAGAAGGTTTGGTGAATACAGGAACTGATGTTAGTATACTTTCCCAAAAGTCTTGGAATGCAGATTGGCCACTTAATAAGATTTACACACAATTTATAGGAATTGGTAAATTATTACAATTAATACAAAGTGTCAGATAGGTTACCTGTGTGGGACTAGAAAGGCAAACAGGGAAGTTGTGACCTTACGTGGCTGACATACCCATAAACTTATGGGGAAGGGATCTTTTACAGCAATAGGATACTCAAAGTGGTAATCCTCCAATTCCAGGGACAGCAAATGAGGACATTAGGTGTGATTTAGCCCATGCTCCTGGGGAAGGTAGTGATATGGGTGATCGAGAATAACCACAAGCTATGCCTGTTGTCCAAACACAGCACATATCATGGATCGAGTTTCTGAATTTATAAAAGGGGCAACTGGTGACATACCAACAGTCTTGATCTTAAAATGGTTGCCAAACCTACTTGTATGGCAAGAGCAGTGTCCCATAACAAAAGAAATTTGCAGGCACTTAAACAACTGGTATAAGAACAGCTGGAGACTCGACATATAGAAGAGTCTACCAGCTCATGGGATTCCAGTGTTTGTTGAAAAAATAAAATCAGGAAAATGAGGATCATAAAGAGATTTAAGAGCAGTTAATAAGGTAATTAAACCAAGGAGTCCTTTATATTCTGGGCCTCCTTTACCATCTTTGTTACCAAGATCATGGCCTATAATAATTGACTTAAAAGACTGCTTCTTTACAGTACCTTTGCATGAGCAGGAGAGGGAAGGGTTTGTTTTCTCAGTACCTACTTTGAATAATAGTCATGCACTAAAGAGATGCACCGGAAGGCACTTCCATGGGTAATGTTAAATAGTCCAACTTTATGTCAGCATTTTGTGTAACAACCATTAGAAATAATTTGTGAGCAATTTCTGCAATCTATCATTTATCATTATATGGATGATACTCTGTTGGCTGATTCTGACAAGTTTTAGAGAGTATGTTTAAGGTAACATAAAGAATTCTCCTATGCTGGGGGTTAGAGATTGCTCCCAAAAGATACAAAGAGAAGATTCACTTAGTTATTTGGGTTATAAAATCAGTCAACAAAAAAATTTGACCATAAAAGGTACAGACCCATAGGGACCAATTACAAACTCTAAATGATTTTTAAAAATTAATGGGAAATATTAACTGGTTGAAGTTTACAATTGGATTAAGTACAAATAAATTAAGTAATTTGTTTCTAACATTACAAGGAGATTCAAATTAACAGTCCAAGATGTCTAACAGCTGGAGCAGAAAAAGAATTAACTCTTGTAAAACAGAGACTGCAGGAGGCATAATTGGATAGAATTGATCCTAAACTTGATTGTATTCTGGTCATCTTACCTTCAACTCATTCTCCTACTGGGCTCATTATACAAAGAGAAAATAGTATTGTGGAATGGATTTTTTAATCCATTTTAGTTCATTTTAGTTTTTTTAGTTCATAAAGTAGAAAATTTAAGACACATATAGAAAATATTTCTGAATTAATTATAAAAGGTAGAATACAATTATGTCAGTTGTCAGGAACTGATCTGGTAGAAATTGTAGTACCCTTCACCAAAACAAAAACCGTAACAAAAACAAAATGCTGAGATTATGTCATTCTGGGTGATCAATGATGATTGGCAAAGAGCTTTCAGTAACTACTTGGGTAAAATTAATAACAAAAAGCAAAAGTATGCAGTATATAAAAAGAACTAATTGGATTCTTCCACGTATAGTAAAGAGAACACCCATTCCAGAGGCACCGACATTTTATACTGTTGAAAATAAGATGGGGATGGCAGGTAGTAAGTCAGGTGAAATAAGCAAAGTGATCAAAAGTCCATATACATAAGTTAAATAATTAGAATTGTATGCAACCCTTATGGTATTATTAGACTGAATCTCTTAACTACTGACCCTTTATTTGTAGAAAGAGATGTTTTGCATATAGAGACTGCTGAATTTGTACCTGATAACTCGGAATTAACTTTGTTATTTATAGAATTGTAAGCCACCAGAAGTAGATACTATCCATCATATATTACTCATATATGGTACAGGTTTTCCCAGTCCATTAGCTCAAGAAAATGAGGAAATTGATCAATTACTAATAGGAAATGCGTTAGAAGCCTCCAAATTTCATGAGCAACAACATATTAATGGGAGTGATTTAAAAGAAACAAATTTTTCTATCACAAGCTGAAGAAATAATTTAAAAAATGTCTCATTTGTTTTTTATACAACCAAACTCTGTTGCCTGCTGGCAGTAACCCTAGCAGTACCAAAAAAAAAAAAAATGATTTCTGGCAGATGGGCATTTTTTATTTTGCAGGATTTGGGGAAGAAAAGATATATACACCATACCATTGACTCATACTCAGGGTGTCAATGGGCAATTGCTTTGAGTTCCAAAAAGGCTATTTGAAATAATGGCAATTATGGGGATGCCTGAAAAAGTAAAACTGACAATGCTCCCACATATGTATCCAGTAAGATGATGCAATTCTTTGCAGATTATATGATAAAGCATGTTACCAGTATACCACATAACCCCACAGGACAAGTAGTTATAGAAAGAGCCAATTGTACTTTAAAAGAGATGTTTATTAAACAAAAAAAAAAGGAGAGCAAAACCCCCAGGGACAGGCTAAAAATGCTTTGTTAACTCTAAATTTTCTTAAAGTTGGTGAAAAAGAAACAACAGCCAATGAGAGACACTGGGTTATTGAAAAAATTGAGGAACTAGGCCAGCCAGTACACTATAGGGATGTGTTGACATTACAGTGGAAACCTGCAATGACTTTAAGATGGGTACGTGGTTATGCTTATAAATCTACAGGGAAAGAAAAAAATATGGTTACTAGCAAAACTTATAAAAATTAGATCTGAACAGGGAAAAAACTCTTGTCAGCTGAGACACGAATGTCTTCACAAAGCAAACAGCCCAAGTGATTCACTCTCACAGACTGTATCTGTTACTGGTTTCTCCACAATATGCATAAAAATCAACTTCAAAGAGGCTAGCCCAAATGATCAATCACACAGAGACTTGACAGATAGTACACAGACTGGAGAGACAACATAGAGCCTGGACAGAGAACACAGAGACTGGACAGACGACACATAGGCTGGACAGACGACACTCAGACTGGATAACACAGAACCTGGATAAATGCTACAGCTAGCTTTTTAAAAACTTAACCATTTTTCACCCTCAGTCTCCAAACAGGAATTCTTCGCCTCAATTCAGCAGGATGGTTTTGTTCCGGTTGATACTATCTAGGGTGGCAGGTTGTTTTATTTAATTATTGTATATTGATAGAAATTTAAGATGTGTTGCTTAATTAATTTATAGTGATAGATATTTTAGGTTGTTTTGTTAGGCTATTATTTGACTATATTGTAATAAGCTGTTTAAGGTGTGATGTAAAGTTCTAGTTTTATTTTATGTATGTGAGTACACTGTCGCTGTCTTCAGACACACAGCAGAAGAGGGCATTGGATCCCATTACAGATGGTTGTGAGCTACCATGTGGTTGCTGGGAATTGAACTCAGGACCTCTGGAAGAACAGTCAATGCTCTTAACTGCTGAGCCATCTCTCCAGCCTAAAGTTCTAGTTTTATAGTTCTTATAATTGTTTCTAATGTGTATAAATTGATGTTAGAGAAAAAAGACATTTTTTGTTTTGTTTTAAACAGAGAGGGGGACATCATCAGAAGCCAACAAGCAAAAGTAGCACGTGGTCTTCCTGAGATGGGTCCGCCTTGGATTAAAATCTATGATGGATTTTGCTCTGGTAGACAAGGCCCACAAGAAATCCATCTTAAGAAAGACTCCTGCTAGTAAAATGCTTTCCTGTTATTATCAAATGTATATAACAATCACTAGGTGTCCCACACTTTTGAGCAGATCCCTGAAGAACAACAAAGGTGTACTGTCATGTAGTAATGTTATATAGACACATAGATGATTTCTTAATCCTTAATGATGATCCTATATGAATTCCTAAGTTTTTAGTAATTATTAAGCTCTTTTAATAACACTGCTATTAAATCCTTTTTGATAGTCAAAACTGCAATGAGAACCCTGCCAGTCTTTAGTGTCATGAGTTAATTGTCTCTGTGTTAGCAAGCAGGCATCTACCACTCAGAGTCCAAGAGGCTGTAGATCCATTAACCAACAAAAAAAGGAAACTAACAATTTATCATAGGTTATGACAGAAGATAAAAATACTGAGTGGGTTTATCTATACAAAATTTCACAAATACCTTGGTCACATAAGTTATGTTTTTTAACTCCCCAGGAATCTGCAAAGCTGGTGTCAAGTAATGAAAGTCTAGCTAGATAATTACTCCTAATGGATATGCATGTAAACATTCTCTGTTGTAAACTTCTTCTTCGATTTATGATTTGGATTTATGTGTATACTTGTGATGAACTTTTTACCATGTGGTCATGTATTCTGAAAGACATGTAAGTGCTGAGGACAAAGAGAGGAACCAGAACTGAGCTGAAGACACTTTTTCAGACAGAACATTTTATACAGAACAGAATTGAGCTGAACTACCTTTTAAAGATAGAACTGAAGTCAAGAACAACTTAGAAGTAAAGGCACAGCATTGGGAGAAATGGTATTGAGGGTAAGAGCATTATTGTGACATCAGAGCAGGCAGAGAGAACAAGATTATAAGGAGAATGCACAGTGGGATGACTTAGAAACTATAAAGCAACTTAAAATACTAAGAGCAATATGCAGAATGCTAAGGGGGAGAAAAAAGAAAAAGCTGCAGAGAGAACAGAAGGAGCGGGCAGGCTTCTCCTTACCATGGGACAGAACAAGTCTTTTCTTAGCAGCTAGCAAGGCAGGCTTATTGAAGTTAAAATGCTTTCTTCTCATAGACTTGGGTTTCATTCATTTAGCAATAAAAGGGTAGAACCTTTTTCTTTCTCTATGCAATAAAGACTGGAGCTCATTTTCATCCAGAATGAGTGAGTTCTTTCTGCACTGGTGCTTTGGTCTTATGCTCCACATACATATTTAAGTATGGAGGAGTGTGTAAGTATGCAATTATGAGATAGCATGAAAACTGGGCCCAACTGGTTCGAATGGAGATTTAACAAATATGTATGCATGAATTGTACATGAATTTTTGAGTTTAATCTATATTTGCTTGTGTAAATGGTTTTTCTTCACAAGTGTGATTTTCTTCTCCTGATTCAATAGAAGTTTACTGCTCCAAACTTCCCACTAGCCTGACAAGCAAGAGGCATTTGGGCAAAAGGGAAAATGCTCTAGCCATTAAAACTTTAATCTCCTGTTGTTTTAGGATGAGGTGCTAAGTGCCAGAGAGTGCAGTTTCTGGTCTCAAAGGGATTTAGGCAGCTCAGCTACAGTAACTTAGACTTAGATAGGTAAACAGTTTATTATTATACTGCAACCCTAAATATCTCGTAAGACCAAGTCTTACCCTCCACTGATGCTCTTCCCCCTCCACTGCAAAGAACCAAACAAGAAAGAACAAGCACTAGGGCTGGGCCCCAGCAGAATATGAAGTGGAAATTTCTGGTTTCTTTGGCGATTCAGTTGGGTCATGTGATGTTTTCCTAGAAACTGTCTTATGAAAGGCTGTTTTTGCTGAAGTAGATATGTGGGAGGATGGTTTGCTGAGAACAGACTTGTGGTGTTTTTCTGGGAACAGTCTGGAAAAAGGGCGTGTGATGTTTTGCTAGAGCGGACGCTTGAGAGAACATGTGATATTTGGAAAGGGTATAAGTGTAACACAACAGACAGTGGATGATGCTGTGTGGCATTGGTATGCCTTTACTCTCCTTGCTGGTCATCTTCGTCTGTGACTTTATAGAGAGAAACTCATCAAAAACACTTCTGGTGGTGTTCAGGTAGCATCTTGCAGCTTCTTGCTGTTTCCATTTCTGCAGACTCTAGCCAATTGGAGGAGCCTCGCTGTTTCTTGTGTTTCGACCTGCTGTTGCTGATTCATGAACGGTGTTTGTAAGTGGATTGAGCTGCTCCTGCTTGCTCAAGTGACCTGAACTGCTGATATCCTGGCTATGCAGACTGAATTTCTAAACAAGTCCATGTCCTGCTTTGCTCTATGATTCTTTCTTTTCCACTACCTCTGGTGGGTGGTGGGCCGTGGGCCAGAAGGGAGGTTAAAGCATTTAAGAACCCTTATTAAAGGTAGAGTTTGAAAAATCTAAGCCTATACTTTTTATGCAATAGAATTACCCACTCCCTGTTCATGGCCTTACTTTATCTTGGGGCACACCTGTGGCCTTATCCTTGAACCTGACCTCGGATGAATGTTTTCTTTGATCGTTAGTTTGTTCCAAGCCTCTTTTTCTTCCTAGTCTAATGTATGTACTTATAACATAAGGAAGCTCACTGTTCCCTTCCCCATGCATCCTTTACTCTTCTACAAGGGAGAGGCACACTATACTTTTGATTCTAAATTTAAACTTTTCTATTAACCGTCTTAACTTCTCAAAATTATTTCAATCAAATTAGGAATTCTATAAAACCATTAATTCATCTAAACAGCATTACTTCACGTAACTTTATCTTCATGGTGATCTGTAGGAAGTTTGTCCTACAGTAGGGTTGCCAAGGCTCAGGAATCAATAACAGACTTTAGGCAGAAAACGGACTTCCTTTGTCTCATCGCAGCATATCAGAAAAATCATGAATACAGCAATGACGAACACGAGAAGGCACCAAACTCCCAGGGCCACGCCTCTCCAGGATTCACCCATCCCAGCATACAAAACGGTGTGCAGTCTCCATGAAGCTCAGCTGACCACTGCTGCTCCTCCTGTGTGTGTCTGCCAGTTTACTATACCAGTCACTAATTCTATGTGGGTATTTACATTTAATAAGATGAAACCCATTTAGCTCAGCTTCAGATAGGGAAGGAAGGAGCTCATTGGATGGATAAGCTTTATTTAGTCCTTTGAGCTGACAGATATCCCTTGATGCTGTGAATACAAGTGACCTACTGCACCTAGCTAGAAGACAGTGGCCTCCTCTGCCATGCAGAATTCGCACCTGAGAAAGCCATCTTCTAATATGCTTTTCCTCTTTCAAGATTTAGCGCACTGCCTTTGGTGTCTCTTCACCAACAAGTAGACCCAACTTTGTCACTTGTGTCTGGAAAACACTGTCCCTATTGTGGAATGATAAGGGTATCTCAAAAAGCGTGTGCTGGCAGCATCAGAACATACCTGAAGATGCATCTTGGTGCATACATGAGTGAGTGACCTAAGGTAAAGGTATCCCATTTGTTGATCGTAAACCCAAGTAACTGAGGAAAACACAGAAACTGGATTATCTCAAATTGATCGTATTTCCTGTCACCATGGAGATAAGTACACAAGAGACTGCATTAAGAAAAATGAACAGGTCAAATTACTTTGCACATCTGAAATTGCAGGTTATCTTAAACACATCTTTGAAATGCTCAATTCCTTCCATAGGCAAAGTAGCAAGACCCGAATATCCTTGTGGTTAACACAGGGTTTGCTCCTGGTCACTACTGAAACTGTTCTTTTGGTTTTGGTTTTGTTTTTTTTTTTGTTTTTTTTTTTTTTTTTGTTGTTTTTTTTTTTTTTTTGTTTTTTTTTTGAGACAGGGTTTCTCTGTATAGTTCTGGGTGACCTGGAACTCACTCTGTAGACCAGGCTGGCCTTGAACTCTGAAATCTGCCTATATCTGCCTCTGCCTCCCAAGTGCTGGAATTACAGGCATGCACCACCACTGCCCAGCTAGGTTTTTTTTTTTTTTTTTTTTTTTTTGAAACTGTTCTTAATTAGGGGAACTCACTAACTGACTAGGCATGAATGCTTGCAGATAAATACAGATATTTGAGCATGCTCACCATAAAACACTAGGAGCAAGAAGCCTGTAAAATGATATTTTCAAAGGCTATCCCTCAACCCTTTCCTTTTAATACATTCACTTTTAAGTTATCTTGAGTGATTTGATAGCATCCTGGCTGTTTGTGACTCCTTATTCAACTGTGGATTGATATCAGATTATATTCTAAAATATCCCCATTACCTGAACATCCCTAAATGAATGCCATGTGTCTTATATGCTAGAATTAAAAATTAACAGGTTCTGCCAAGTTTCTAGGTAACTTGTTTTCCATTCTAACACTGGGTATTAATCCTAGAAAGTGTCCAAACATATCCTGAACACCCTAGGTTAAGATGCTTCTAAACGGTGGTGGCGGTGGCGGGCGGCGGTGGCGGCAGGGCGCGCCTATAATCCCAGCACTCTGGGAGGCAGAGGCAGGCAGATTTCTGAGTTCAAGGCCAGCCTGGTCTACAGAGTGAGTTCCAGGACAGCCAGGGCTATACAGAGAAACTTGTCTCGAAGAAACCAAATCCCCCCCCCCCAAAAAAATGCTTCTAAAAAACTAGTCCATTAACCTGAAAATGGTTTCACCTCATTTGTGAACCTAACTTTAGAGCAGATAATGTGTTCAACTCAGATGATTTCACACAGGAAGAATCTATTATCATTTCCTTATACTAGAGGTTGGAAAATAATTTCTGCTTGTTCATTGTAGATGTGTAGGGTAAGCCTCCACTACACAGTGAATTTGTGATCAGCCTGGGCTACAGAAGATCCTATCTCAAAACCAAAACGAGAATCCATATGTAAATAATTAAACGTTGAAGTAATTCTCAAAATTTTTAAAAAATCATCAAAAACCCTCAAGTCTTAGAAGGGCTCATCCTTCAACAAATGGCTGAAATTGACTAGTGGCTGCCAGCTTTAGTTTAAAAATATTTAATTAATTACTTGGGACCAGGCCTCACTATGCAGCCCTGTCTGGCCTGTACTCTATATAGGTGGATAACTATATAGATCCACCTGTTTGTACCACCATGTCTGGTTATAAAAATCTTTTAACTTAAAAACAGAAATTATGTGTTTATGATTTGTGCGAATTGGACGGAATGTTAGGATACTGCCCAAGGGCATGGGCAGAAGACCTTTCTGGAGTTGGTTTCTTCTGTCCTGGCTTCTGGGTATTGAACATCATTCTTCAGGCTTGGGCTAGAAGGGCTTTTACAGCCAAGCCATTTCATTGGCACAAGGTGCCAGCTTAGATAGGTGTTTTTCAATTCAAAAGCCAGGGCAACATTCTCAAAGGATTTATTGAGCACCTTCTTCCAGATACTGTTTTTTAGATCCTGGGTTCACATAGTGAACAAAACTCATGGAATTTATATTCTAATGAATAAAAATACTACAATTATCTGAACCATAGAGAGTGATAAGTGATATGAATAGATATGAAGCAGGTGGAGAAGTGCAGGACAATGTATTGCAGGAAGAGTGTTTGCACACTTATACTTATTCAAATGTCTGGCTGGATCCACTGGGAACCCAGGTTTATGATTCTTATAAATAACCAAGACATTATAAATGTTTTTGCACCAGGCAGTGGTGGCATACGCCTTTAACCCCAGCACTTGGGAGGCAGAGGCAGGCAGATTTCTGAGTTCGAGGCCAGCCTGGTTTACAGAGTGAATTCCAGGACAGCCAGGGCTACACAGAGAAATCCTGTCTCAAAAACCAAACCAAACCAAAACAAAAATAAATAAGTAAATAAATAAAAGTGAATAAAAAATAAACGTTTTTGCACTATAATGCTTGAGTGTACTTCACTCATCTTTAAAGATTACTCAGAGACCCGCCTGCCTCTGCCTACTACGTTCTGGGATTAATGGCGTGGGACGCAACGCCAGGCATTAGATTTTTAATTTTATGTGTCTACATGTGGGTATGGGATGATGAGTGTAGATGCCTACGGAAGCCAGAAGAGGGTGTCAGGTTCCCTGGAACTAGGCATTACAGGTTTCTTTAAACTTTGCCTCCGCGAGGATACGAAAACCTAAGCAGCAAGTGCTCTTAATTGCTGAGCCAACTCTCTCCAGCCCCTTCACTCGTTTTCATATTCCATGGTCCAAACTGTGTTTTATGCAGGAGAAATGAGAAGCAAAGAGTGTTTCCACAACCGCTTTCCAGGGTGACTCTTTAGGCTAGTATCACCGAAGGATCCTCTGAGCATCAGCAACTGGGGCGGCAAATCTCTGTGCCTTTCATAGGGCAGCAGCTCTGTTTCCATAGTAACCACGACGCGGAGCGGGCGCGGGGTCCGAGTGGCAAGACCTGACCTGGTACCCGGGAAGTACTCGGGTAAGAGAAGAGTTGTTGTCATAGCCTGGGGCGGAGGAAACGACATTCCGGAGCATCGCACCCGACCTCGCCTCTCTGGACCGGCAAGCTCTCCGGCTCTCGGGCAACTCCAGCTGCCACAACTTCCGGCCCCGAAGCCCCTCCCCCCCGCTCCCTGGCTCTCTCGGGTCCTCACTGCGGAAAGGTGACTGTGGCGGCTGCCGTGCCTGATCAGGCGTCGGGCCAAGGGCCGCCTCGTCTTTGGGACAGCAGAGAGGCCATTACAGGGTGACAGGGCTCAGCCAAGCGTCGTGTGGGCCCGCCGGCGGGGCTGGAGCAGCGGCGGCCGGGTGCGGGGCACGCAGGCGCGCGCGGGGCAGGCACGGCGGCGGAAGTGAAGGCACGGATCGGCCAAGCCGTCTAGGAAGCCGCGGCGGGTCGCCCAGTCGGGGCAGTCGGAGCCCCGCCAGACCGTCGGGATTCGGCTCCGGTTGCCGGCGCGATGCCTCTGTTCGCTGCCAACCCGTTCGAGCAGGATGTGGGTGAGTGCGGTGCCCTGCGCGCTGGGTGCAGGAGAAAGTGGGCGTCGGCCCGGGTGCCTAGAAACCCGGGCAGAGAGCGAAGGGGCGGCGCCGCTCTCGACGGCGGGGGGCAGCCTCGGTGCGTCTCCGGCTGGGCCAGCTCCTGCCTGCCCGAGATGGGAGTACCTAGCAGGGTTGTTCTGTCACCCAAAACAGAGGGAAAAGCCCGGTTCGTTGGAGGCTTAAGTTGCTGATACAAACTTCCTTCTTTTTCCCGAGCTCGTTAACACCCTTTCCCTTTGGAAAATAGTGCCGTAGTGGACACCCTGTTTGCCGCCTAGGGCAGTCTCGAACTAGAGACCTGGACTTACCAGGTTTAACTTGCATCGCTTTCGTAGGCACACATCTAAGCCCTGGGTGGTTGCAGTTTCAGTATTTATTGACAGTTTTGAAGGTGCTGCGAGAGCCAGGCTCAGAGAATGAAAACTCCCAGGATCTTTAAATAGGGATGTTTGTTGGGGTCAAAGTTTACTCTGGTAGCGCATGTCTTTCAGAATGAGAAAAAAAGGGTACAGCTTAAGCAAAATATAAACAATAAAAACACAGCCTAACATCATTTTTTGTAGTAGTCGTTAACTGGCTCCTAGCGAGGTTTTAGGGTTTAGAAATGTAAAATGCCACCAGTTTGTTCAAGTTAAAATTTCTCTTCACTTAAGACTAGAAAGTGCTTTATCTGGTTACAAATCTCAAAAATCATGCTCAAATCAAGTGAGTGTCTAATTATATAGGAAGCATGTTGAGGCTTAGTCACTGTTTAAGGAATAATTAATTGTTCTTTGGTAACAATACTTATGTGAGACATTGCACTTTTTAATTGTTATTGGATTAATCGAGACAGAGTTGGAATCTCTATATAATCTAGGCTGGCTTCAAATTCCTAAAACCTCAGTCTTCGTATGGAGAATTGTGGGATGTCAGGTCTGGATGGGCCTCCTCACTGATTGAGACCTGTGCTTCTTACAGTGACTGTAAACACTTTGATTTTGCTCTAATGAAATATGTGTGAAAAAGGCCAAATAGAAGAGGTTAGTTTTTCATTATTAGTTTGTTATTTATTTAAATAGAAGAGGTTATTTTTTCTTTATTAGTTTGTTATTTATGTAAATAGAAGAGGTTTTTTTTCTTTATTTGTTATTTGCGTGCATGGGCATTTTGCCTACGTGTTATATTTGTCACATGTATTATGCCTCAGGAGGCCAGAAGACAGTGTCAGATGACAGGTACCTGCCACTGGAGTTACAGCTGTGAGCCACCGTGTGGGTGCTGGGAGGATGGGGGGCGGGGGGGGGGGGGGGACAACAGGGAGTGTTGTTAAACTGAGCCATCTCTCCAGTCCAAGACAGATTATTTAAAATATAAAACCTGTAAACTTTTTTTATTATTTTATTTTTTAGAGAATGGAGTTCTCTGTGTAGTCCTGGCTGCCCTTGAACTCAGGAGTAGATCAGGCTGGCCTTGAATTCAGAGATCTACCTGCCTTTGCCTCCCAGGTGTTGGGGTTAAAGGTGTGTGCCACCACACCTAGCTTAAAACCTGTAAACTCTTTCTTCAAAAAAAAATTTCCTAGGAGCCTGCTGTTTTCAAATCGAAAACTCTTTTTGATAGCAATATTATGAGTTGCTCTGCCTGGCTTAGTTTTCTTCACTTTCTCCTCAGTAGGTTCTGAAATCTTTGCATCACAGCTTAGTGTAGTTTTCTTAGGTTCTGATCTTCAGACATAAACAACGAACAACAACAACAAAAACCCAATGTAGACCATTATTTCATGAGCTATGAAACTGGTTGAGGCCACTTAGACGAATGCAACTAGAAAAAAAAAAAAGGAACGAAATTCTGAGGAGCTCAGATTGCTCTGAAACAGGTATCAGGAAATTATATGTTGTATTTTTCAGACCTTAAGGACTCTTAAGGGTTAAAGGATTCTGAAAGGGTTAAATAATATAAAGCAAGTCATTAGCTGACTGAGCATTTTACAGCAATATTACATGTCGGTTTTTTTTTTCCAGAATTATCTTTATTAGTGTAGTATGTGTGCGTTAACTGTGTTCACTCTCCAGTCAACAGAAATGCATGGGATGATTACTGTGGATCAGGCATTGTATTGTGCTCTACAGAGCAAAACTTAACACATATACTGAATTCTTGGCTTGCAAGACACTCAGGTCTAAGGAAGGACATATGCTCAGTAGATGGTTGTACTGTTAATATAGCTTGATAGATACTGGGAAGATAGAGAAGATGGTATCTATCCCCCCTTTTGCCTAAAGTTACCGATCGTCTCTGAGGGCAAGACAAGCAACAGTGTCAGGTAGGTAGGCAGTTCCCAAGGTAAAGGTCACCATTGTCTCCCCACCCCCCACCCCCAGTCAGCACTGCTTCAGTAGGAAGCAGCCACGTCTTACACTGTGTACAACAGAGCACACACTGGAGGCTTCCAAGGAGAGAAAGTAAACATGGAAGACTTGGGGGGGCGGGAAGATGGAGCGGCTGACATTAGAAGGGGACGGCACTGGTATGCCATGTCGTCGACCTGACCCCCTTCCCTCTTGTAGCCACCGCCAGAGAGGCAGCTGCCAAAGTGAAGATCAGTCCCTTTGTGACGTCCAACTGCAGCAGCCCGTGAGAGGCACTTCGGTGCGCCTTCTCACATTCGGAGGAAGCTCGTGTTTCCTCTGGTTTCCAAAGAGCCGAGACGGAAGGATAATGCGTGGTCTGTTCACAGTGGAAGGGATGATGGAGTTCAGGTCACGCGAGGACAGTGCAAAGGTCAGCCGATTGGCAGAGTGGTCCAGGTGTGCAGGAAGATGCATGAATCTCCTCCGATGAATGGGAGAAAAGGCTGATGGCACAGCTGTCCATGTGAGCATCCACCCTGCAAGGTGATTGTCACCAAGGCAAAGCTGGAAAAAAGTCTGCAGAAATATAAATCAGAAACAAAAATCCTGCAGCGGAAAGCCAAGTCTAGCCAATAGGAAAGGAGAAAGCCAAATACAGGGAAGAAAATATTGAAAAGATGCAGGGGTAGAGGAACGTCATGTACAGCTTACTTTAAAGACGGCTTAAATAGGCAGGGCGGGTGTGCGCTGTGTGCTTAGATCAGTGCCAGGCTTGTTACCTTCAGTGCAGAGTCATCGCTTGGCTGCTTTATGCCCCAAGCCCACTCCCTCTTGCTCAAGCCAGGCACTTTTTTGTCTAGTAGTCTGTGCTCTGGGCTGTTTATCACTCATTGCTAAATGTTGTCCTATTTTCAAAATTTATGTATTATTGCATGTTTGGATGTATATGTGCCACGGGGAACCTGTGGCAGAGGGCGCTCCCTTGTTGAGGCAGAGTCTCTTGTTTCTACCGTCCTGTGCTCTCCTAGCTAGCCAGTGAGCTTCTGAGTTCCTGGGACAATTTTCCAAAGGAGTGCTGGGTTGAGTACACTGCATCTGGTCCTCAGGTGTGCGAGGCGACTCTTTTTATCTGCTGAACCAGCCCTCTGGTCATTGTTTTATTTTATTTTTGAGATGGGGTCATAGTGTGTGTCTTGGTCTGCCCTGGATTGAACGCGAGATCTTGCCTTAGCTTTCTGAATCCTGGGTACTTGGGTATACGCCATCATGTCTAACTATTTGTCTTTTCATTTGCCATCTCTACCCACTCTTTTGTTTTGTTTTGTTTTGTTTTTTTGTTTTTCGAGACAGGGTTTCTCTGTGTAGCCCTGGCTGTCCTGGAACTCACTCTGTAGACCAGGCTGGCCTCAAACTCAGAAATCTCCCTGCCTCTGCCTCCCAGGTGCTGGGATCAAAGGCATGCGCCACCACTGCCTGGCTTTGTCTCCACCCATTCTTAAAGATATATGTGTTTGTACCCCAGAAAGCTGGATTTTAATCTTACTCCAGAAAAGTGTCTTCCAAGAAGGTGGGCTGATATGTGAATATCCCTCTCTTTGCTTTGGTTGCTACAAGACCTTGACAAAAGTAACTTAGCGCTTTCAATCAATCTTATTCCAACAAAAATTAACAAGGTTCCTCGATGTAAAGATAGAAGCATTCTAATAATAAAAATGGATTTTGTGCAGTCACAACAGTCACCTAATTTAGCCCTTGAACATATATGGTTGTTATAATCTTTAATTTTTAAAAAGTTTTGGTTATGAATGCACATGGTTTTATGTATGTATGTATGTATGTATGTATGTATTTATTTATTTATTTGTTGGTAATATAATTTTTCCTCCATACCTTGTTTTGCTTGCATGGTTCCAGAAATGCTAGTACTTTCAGATAGTTTGAAAGTTTAATTAATATCTTTGATGTTTTCTTTAAAATGTGAGCTACTTTGAGCATAATGTATAAAACACAACAACTGCCAGCCAGCTCTGTCAGTTCCTAATACCATGACACGTTTGATCTTTTTAAAGAAGAAAACATTCAAGATACTGTTGAGTATATTCCTGGCAGCTGTCTCTTTCACTCTTCTTCCTTCACAGAGTTCAACACTTTCCAAAAGAAAGTTCTGTTTGATAAACATGTACATTATATAATATAGAAGTACACTATATACTTTTTTGTGTGTATTCAAATTTCATAAGAGTACTTTTTGCCTGCATCTTTTGTCATAGGCATTTTTTACATTTTTACATTTTGGGGGCATCGGCTATATGATAGTCTTCTGTATGATGACACCACACTTTTATGTAGTCTCCTACATATGGGCATGCTTATAATTTGAAATTAAGGCCGGAGTTGAAATGAAGGTTTTCTACACGTGAGCAGGTTATAGTAGCAGTGTTTGATTTATCACACTTTGCTTTCTTGTTTAAATAAAGACCTTAAGATGGGCATGCAGTGCATGTCTGTGATACCAGCCCTTGGGAGGCAGAGGCTGGAAGATCACTAATGTGAGGGCAGCGTGGTCTATATAGGAAGTATGGCACCAACTAAAGGTACATGGTGACCTCTGTCTTTAAAACAAACAAGGAAGACCTGTAGAGGCATCCTTTTTATCATTAAGAATAGACTTGGCAGGTGTGTGATGTAGAATGTCACACCCTGGCTAAGGGGCAACCCCTAGCTCCAGCCATTGGCCGTCTGTACACCAAAATAAAACTTAAGGGTTTGTTTCCTCTTTTCTTTCTTTCCTATTTTATTTGCCTTCTTTCTTTGTCCTTCTCCTTTCCTTTCTGCTGTGGATCTGACAGTCTCTCGTGTGCCAGAAAAGCTCTCTCCCACTTCACTACATCCCTGCCCTCTTTCCTCTGTTGCCTGCTGTCCCCAATTCTGACATCTGCTTAAAGAGATGGTGTCTCTCTCTTCCAAAACTCCTGAGCTCAAGGGATCCTCCTGCCTCACCCTCCCAGGTAAGCTGGAGGCAAGAGCCACTAATGATTTTTCAATGTATTTCCAGTTACAATGTGGTTTTGGATAGCCAGGCCACCCTCAGAGACAGGCTGCCCTCAGAGACAGGCTGCCCTCAGAGACAGGCTGCCCTCAGAGACAGGCTGCCCTCAGAGACAGGCTGCCTTCAGAGACAGGCTGCTCTCAGAGACAGACTGCCCTCAGAGACAGGCTGCCTTCAGAGACAGGCTGCCTTCAGAGACAGGCTGCCTTCAGAGACAGGCCGCCCTCTGAGACAGGCTGCCCTCAGAGACAGGCTGCCCTCAGAGCCTCCTTGCTGCTCTTGAACTTGGAACACACCTATATCAGATTCTCCAGCGCAAGGAGTACACTATTCAGTTGCAGTCTTTTAAAAATGTATAGTTTATACATTTCTAATCGTGTGTATTTGTGTGGGTCTGTGTGTGGATTGGTGCACTTGAGGACCTGTGCTCTCAGAGGCAAGAAGACAGCGTTGGATCAGCCTTGGTGCTGCAGTTACAGCAGTTGCAGTCCTGGATGCTGGGAACTGAACTCTAGTCCTCTGTTAGAGTAGTGTACTTTCTTTTTCTTTGGTTTTTTTGATTTGGTTTTTTTCGAGACAGGGTTTCTCTGTATAGCCCTGGCTGTCCTGGAACTTATTCTGTAGACCAGGCTGGCCTCGAACTCAGAAATCCACCTGCCTCTGCCTCCCAAGTGCTGGGATTAAAGGCGTGCGCCACCACCGCCCTGCTACTTTCTTTTTCTTATTTGTTTGCCTGTTTGAATTTCACATTGCCGGTGGCATCTTCAGATCACCCAGGCATTGTAAATATTGCTTCCATCTCGTAAAGCACCCTTAGCGTTTCCTTAATGGATTTGTAATTCCAGTGCTGGACAGACAAGCACCTGTGTCCCGTGCTATCCTGTGGAGACAGCTCTTTAGTGTAGAGACCTTTCAGCCAGCACTGTTAGTTTCAGAGGGCCTTCATTTGGTTTGCAGTTGAGGCAATGTGAAAATGGAGTATTCTGGAACGCAGTTGTAGTTGAGACTGACTGTTGATGCAACTCAGGTTGCTTACTCATCGGTGTGACAGTTCAGAAGGCGTGGACCTGAACTTATGACCCAGCAAGATACTGCTTCCTTAGTTAGTTAGCACAGGTATGTCCTACATTTAATGCACTGCACTACAACAAAATAAAAGGCTTGAAGGAAGCAGTGCCGATACAGGCTTCTGACGCTCTGTTCTGCTGTCTCCTTAATCCCCTGTCATTCCTGACTCATCTCACTGTGTTTTAGCCTAGGCTAGCTTTGAATTCCAGGGTCAAGTGATCTTCCTTTCCTAACTTCCTGAATGCTGGGACTCCAGGTCAATGGCAGAGCGCCTAGCATTATGGGAAGGAGGCAGCAGCAGGGTGTATTTTGAGGTAGGGGCTTACCATGTTGCTGACCTCAAACTATCTTCTTGCCAAAGCCTCCCAAGTAGCTCAGGCTATAGGCATGTACCACTGTGCCTTGCATGTTTAATATGATTTTCACTTATTTTGAGACAGGGTCTTGCAGTGTAGCCCAGGCTGACTTCAGACTCTGGCTTCTCCTGGCTAGCCCTCCTGGCTTCCAGGATTATAGATAGGTGCCACTTCAACTTTCAGTATAATGTTCAAACGAGTTAGTGACACATACTTAGGAGGCTTAAGAAGTTAACCCACGTGCTCGCTTCGGCAGCACATGTACAAAAATGGGAACGATACAGAGAAGATTAGCATGGCCCCTGTGCAAGTATGACACTCAAATTCATGAAGTGTTCCATATTTTTGAGAGTGAAGATTTCCAGCTTAAAGGGCCAGTAAATATCTTCAACAAAATTATAGAAGAAAACTTCCCTAACCTAAAGAAAGAGATGCCTATTCACATACAAGAAGCCTACAGAACTCCAAATAGATTGGACCAGAAAAGAAATTCCTCCTGTCACATAATAATCAAAACAGCAAATGCACTAAACACAGAAAGACTATTAAAAGCAGTAAGGGAAAAGGGCAAGTAACATATAAAGGCAGACCTATCAGAATTACACCAGACTTCTCACCAGAGACTATGAAAGCCAGAAGACCTCATACAAACCCTAAGAGAACACAAATGCCAGCCCAGGCTACTATACCCAGCAAAACTCTCAATCACCATAGATGGAGAAACCAAGATATTCCATGACAAAACCAAATTTATACAATATCTTCCTACAAATCCAGCCCAACAAAGGATAATAGATGGAAAACACCAACACAAGGAGGGAAACTACACCCTAGAAAAAGTAAGAAAGTAATCTTCCAACAAATCTAAAAAGAAGATATCCACACAAACATAAAAATAACATAAAGAAAAATAGGAAGCAACATCACTATTCCTTAAGAAGTTAACCCATGAGTTCAGGGTTAGCCCCAGGCTAAAATACAGCAAGATGATATGCCCCCACCAAAATTATATTGAATAAGGAGACTACAGAACCAGCAAGGTGGCTCAGCTGGTAAAGGTGTTTGCCAGCAAGCCTGGTAACCTAAGTTACATTCCTGGAATGTACCTAGTGAAAGCAGATAGCCACGTCCCTCAAATTGTCCTCTGACAAGCCCAGACCTACTGTGGTCCATGCATGCCCCTCCCCCAATGAGTATAAGTAAAGGTGAAAACTTATGTGGGGAAGCTTCTTTTGAGAACCTTCATATGTCCTGAGATGTGTTAGTGTAACTCTTATAAAACCTGGAGTATTAGAAATACTAGTAACATTTGAGGACTTGAAGTGAAGTGGGGGGTGGGGTAGGGGCAAGTGCATGAATATTCGGTGTGTATATGGGTGGGCCGTGCTCAGGTAGGCACATCAGGTATCCTGTTCCATTACTTACTCCCTTGGGTGGTCTCCACTGGAACTGTCCGGTGCCCAACAAATCCCAGCCATCTTCCTGTCCTTTTACCCCCAACATCACAGGTGCACATGTGGCCACACCCTACATCTTTTGTAGGCACTGGGCATCTGCACACAGATCTTCATCTTTCTTCAGCCCTGACTTTTCTAAAATTACTGTTTGATTAGTTCATAAATATTGCCTAATAATTAATAAACGTTCATATTTAATATAGGAAATGAAGGTCATTGTGACTGAACACAGGTCATAGACCTTTGCCCCTGTAATTTATTGATATTCTAAAATGTGCATTTACTTAATTTAAGCTCATTAATATCGGTTTCATGTCAGAAACTTGTTAGGGCCCAATGGTATGGTTTTTGCTTTCTTAGCTATTCAAGTAGCATCTCATTGTTTTATTTATCCTTGAAACTGATTATAATTTTTGCTTATTTCACATGTATGTGTATGCTCACATACACATCTACATATGTGTTTGGAAGGAAGAGATTAATGTTAAGTAACCTCAACTGTCCTTTGCCACCTTAAGCTTTGAAATGGCATCTCGGACTGTACGTAGAATGCCTTGACAGGACTATACTGGCCAGCAGGGCCTGGCTGTTCTCCCTCCTGCCTCCCAGCGATGCACTTGGCTTCTGTGTGGATGCTGAGGACTCGGGTACTTACTCTTGTATTGCAAGCAGCTTACCAGCCGAACCATGTCCCCTCCCTCGTTTCTTCGGTTTCTCAGAGAGTCTCAAGGCTGTTCTGCTGTGTAGTTGAGGCTAACCTTGAACTCTTGATGCTCCTGCCCACAGGTGCTGGCTGTAGAAATGAGCGTGTTTGTTTTCTAGGGTCCTCACCTAAGAATATTACAGAGGGCATTCTGGCAGAATTGGCCAGCCCACAGTGATTTTTCAGGAATGTAAGATCTGTCTTTGGGTTCTCTTTTGTCTTTACCCTTTTGGTAAGTGATTTAAAGAAATAAAAGGCAAGCAAATGACTTTGATTTCCGCTGATTTCTCTTTTATCTGCCAAACTCCTTAGTCTCTTGAAAAAAATGTTGGTGGTCAGTGGATGTGGAGGAGGATGGAGGCCTTTAGTGCCTGGTCTCAGGTGGCAGAGGCAGATGGATCTCTTGAATTTAAAAGTGAGTTCCAGGTCACTTTTAAACACTCATGCCATGAGTGTTACACCTTGTCTGTTGTGCATACCACAAGGAAGAGGAGAGAATACACCAGTGGGCTCTCGTGATAGCACAATCTGTTGTTCTTCCCAGCACGTAGCAGAGTCGCTGATCAATCAGGACCACCAGACAAAGACTCTGGAGCCTGATTTCCTCTGGTATTCTTAAGTAGGGGCTGAAATAGCGTTGATAAGTGCACAAGCCTCAAGCACCTGGGCCCAGTTACAGGTGTAGTCTTTACCTGTCACAACTCAGGGATTAGGGACTCTCCCAAGTGTTCCATCATTGTCAGCTGACATTAATGTATCTGTTTTGCCCAGCCAATCAAATTAATTTCTTCTTTCTGTTGTTAGAACAGGCATTATGTTTGGGGTATTATTGCTTAGAGGTGGCTGGTCAGCTAGGTAAAATGGAGTCTGAGGTCAAAATGGCAGTACTAAGACAAGTTCCTTTTGTCTGCTCCCAACAATGAGAACTTGTCTTTTAAAAGAGGTGATAGTGTGACAACTGAAAGGAAGAGCAGCAAAGCGAGGAGTGTGTGTCACTCGTGTGCAGCAAGCCCAGGGGTCTGCCTACCTCCACTTCCCCAGCACTCAGCAGTGGGTGTGCGTGCTGCACGTCTGAATTTAGGTCTGTGCGCGCGCGTGTGCACGTGAGCACATTGCTAAAGCGCATGACTACCACTGAGGCGTCTGCCCAGTGTCAGGAAAACTGGAGTCAGTGTGAAGAGCAAGTGGAGTTAATCATGGTGTTTTGCTGGATTCTGTGTTGTAGGATTTGTCCTATCCTGCATTTCTAGGATGTTTATGTGTAGAAAAATTGAAAAATAACTTGGGAAGAACCTGTTTGGCAATTTTGAACACAGGCTGTATGCGGAAGTCAGCTTAATGTTAGTGCTTCAGAACCAGGCATGGTGGTGCACATCCCTGATCCTAGCACTTTGGAGACAGAGGCAGGCAGGCCTTCTACGTGGCAGGTTCCTGGACAGTCAGGGTTAAATGCGGCCTTGTCTCAGACACTGCCCTACATACAGAAGGGTTTCGCTGTATAACCTAGTTGCTTTTCCATGTCTCAGAGTCTCTGTCCACAAAGTGCAGATGTTTTCTGGCTGAGGAGTGAGTGACTTAGCATATACAGTGCCGCGAAGCTGTTACTGGATTGTCACCATCTGGTCAGAGCTCTGCTATAAGTACTGTCGTCAACTTGTGGATACACAGTGCAGTTTTGTTTTTAATTTAGTTTTTAAAAAGATATGCTTTAATTGTATGTGTGCGTGAGTGCATGCATGCATACATGTTCCAGGTGGGATTATGGTTTGAGGTAGGAGAGCCGTCAGATCCCCTCTCCTAGCAACTGTATGTAGTTGTGTGCCACGGTGAGTCATCTGGCCTGGGTTCTGGGAAACAAACGCGGACCCTCTGAAGAGCAGCAAGCTCTTAACCGCTATACTGTCTCTCCAGCCCCTAAATTTAACTATAAGGACTGCGTGGTGCAGGACTGGGGATGTAACTCACGTTAGTGCTTCTTTCTTTTTTTCTTTCTTTCTTTTTTTTTTTTTTTCTGGCGTGACTGAAGCCCTGGTTTTGATCCCCAACACTGCATAAATCAGACATGGCGGCACATGCCTGTCAGGTGAGCACATTGGAGGTGGAAGCAGAGGTGCTCGTCCACAGCTACCTCATAAGGAAAGGAAAGAATTGTGTAGTCTGGAAACCTAATTATACCAAATAATCATAATAGCACAAGCATGCACCATTTAGTCATAAATCAGGAAGATACGTTTGTCTCACTATTTCAGATAATTGTAGTGAGCCGTTTGCAAGGAAAGGACATGTGTTCTTAGTGGAGGTCGGCAGCCGTGGCCTTTGTCTTTCAGTTTCCAATTCATTTCTGCTTTGGAAATAATATATTTGCATTTTCTTTTTCCTTAAAAATTTTAAGATAAAAATTATTGATTTTATTAACACATAGGAAACTTATATTTTCGGTTCAAGATTGCAGTGACTGAATGCTCCCTTTACTTTAATAAGATTAAATTAAGTGTAATGACATTGGAAGGTGGGCCTTTAGGGAAGTATTTCTCTTGTTTGGGGCTCTACTGCCTGAAAGAATTAATGCTCGTTTTTCATAGAAAAAAACAGCCCTGGGGCTGGAGAGATGGTTCAGCCACTAAGATAATTTACTACTTTTCCTGAGGTCCCAGGCTCAGTTTCCAGCATCAGTTTGGCAGCTCACAGCTGCTCTATTCCAGTTCCAGAGGATTCATTGCCTTCTTTGGGCCTCTGTGGATACCATACATGCATGTGGTTATATATAACATATGTATATGAAGGCAAAATACACATAAAGTATATCTTTAAAACAAATTCCAAAGCCTCACAGGCTGGCGCAATGGCTCGTTGGGTAAAGGTTCTTGCTCTTGAAGCTTACCAAACCGAGTTTGATCCCTGGAACTGATGTAAAGGTGGATGGAGAAAACCAGTTCTTCAGAGTTGACCTCTGACCTCTGTGTATGCACTGTAGTTCATGCATCCTGTACACACGTAACAAAAAGGAAATTCTTTAAAGGTTTCCGTGGCTTACGGGCCTGGCTTACAGTCTGGAGTATGCAGGGGGTTCATCAGCAAATGCAAGAGAGACCTGCTCAGCAAAGTGGGATTCCAGAATTGACTGAAGGCTGTTACGTGGATGCCACCCCCTTTCTCCCTGTCGTGTGTGTGTGTGTGTGTGTGTGTGTGTGTGTGTGTGTGTTTGTCTGTTCTGTCTCACACACACAGGTAAATACATAACTACGTATTTTCGAGACATTGGACATCAGGATGGACTTGCTCTCTTGGGCTTCTACCTTCTGCATGCAGAGAAGCAACAAGAAGGTGTTCTTCACATGTTCACACCTTGGACTTGGAATTCCCAGCCTCTGAGAGTGTGAGATACAAGATTCTGTTTGTTATTAGTTAATCTAATAACCTTAGTTGCTGTGTGTAGTAACACAAAATGCACTAACATTACTCTGATCAGGTCCAAAGATATTGATAAATATTTCTTTTTTGGTCAGTTTGATGTATTGAAACCGAGTGTCACTATGTGTGGTGGTTTGAATAAGAGTGGCCCCCTTAGGCTGTGCTTAGTTACCTGGGAGTAGCTCTACTTGAGAAGCATTAGAAGGATTTGGAGGTGTGTCCTTGTTGGAGGAAGTCACTGGGGTTAGACTTTGTGGTTTCTTTTCTTTTTTTGTTTTTTTTTGTTTTTGTTTTTTTTGTTGTTGTTGTTGTTGTTTTTTCCTGAACAGGTTTTCTCTATGTAGCCCTGGCTGTCCTAGAACTCACTATGTAGACCAGGCTGACCTCGAACTCAGAAATTCTCCTGCCTCTGCCTCCCAAATGCTGGGATTAAAGGCATGCGCTACCACCGCCTGGCCAACTTTACGCTTCCAGCAAAGTCCAGCCTGCAGTAGCCAGGTAGTGGTGGCATACACCTCTAATCCCAGCACTTGAGGGGCAGAGGCAGACAGGTCTCTGTGAGTTTGAGCTTAGAGGCCAGCCTGGTTTCCAACAATCAAGCTTCATAGTGAAGTCCTTTCTTAAAAAAAAAAAAACAACCAGCCAACCAACCAGCCTGGTCTACAGAGTGAGTTCCTAGACGACCAAGGCTTCATAGTGAAGTCCTGTTTAAAAACCCAGCCAGCCTGCCCGCCAGCCAGCCAACCAACCAACCAAAATGCTTCATAGTGAAGTCCTGTCTAAAAAAACCAACCAACCAACCAACCGACCAACAAATAAATAATAAATAAAGCCCACACCAGAAGCCCCTACTCTACCTGTGGATCATGGTCTCAGTTCTGCCCCAGTACCTGCCTGCATGCTACCGTGCTTCCCACTTTGATGATAATAGACTAACCCTCTGAAACTAAGCAAGCCCCCAGTTAAATGCTTTCTTTCATAAGCATTGCCTTGGTCATGGTGTCTCTTTGCAGCAGTACAACAGTGACTAAGAACAAGTTGGTACCAGTACTGTGATAGCTTGACCATGCTGCTTGTTGTGGACTTTGGGACTCTGGAGTAGAAAAGCGGTTAAATGCTGTAAGTGGGGTTTAGGGGGCTATACTAGTAGAAGCACGGTGCTAAGAGCGGTGTGACTGATGACAGACCAGCTACATGAGTCAGTGGCCTAGATACCATCCTTGGGACAGCTGGGCAAAGAATGAGGCTGCTTTTTGCTCTTGTCTAAAAGATATGCCAGAGGCTTATTGAAGAGTTTTGGATTAATCGTGTTAGCAGAGGAGATTTTAAAGACAGCCTTGTATTGACTTAGTCATGGGGTTGCTAGTAATCACTCTGATGCAGATCTATAAAGAAAAGGAGCCAGCTCGACAAACAGAAATGCAAAATGTAAAGTTTGAGGAGAAAAGGACCACCAGGAAGTGCAATGGAGCTAAGTTCTGTGCTCTGGGAGTTTATGTTTAGAGAAAAGCTTGGGGGGCTGGAGAGATGGCTCAGGGGTTAAGAGCATTGACCTCTCTTCCGAAGGTCCAGAGTTCAAATTCCAGCAACCACATGGTGGCTCACAACCATCTGTAATGAGATCTGATGCCCTTTTCTGGGGTGTCTGAAGACAGCTACAGTGTACTTACATATAATAAATAAATCTTTAAAAAAAAAAAAAAGAAAAGCTTGTTGCTAAATGAAATAGAGTGGTCCCTTCAGCCTAAGACCCCACCCAGTTAAGCCTCCAACTTGTCCTAAGGAATTGAAGATAAGCTTAACCCGTGGAGGAAACCATCCATAGCAGAAAGCTGACTCGGATATAATCGAAGAGAAGTCCAAGATCCAACCCCAGCAAGCAGGAGAGCTTGTCAGGGACTAGTGTAGCTGGCTGGAACTTGCTATGTAGTCCTGGCTGGCCTGGGGCTCAGCAGTCCAGTCAGTGTTTGCCTTGTGCTGGGATTAAAGATGTGTACCACCATGCCTGGCACTCATGTCTAGCATTTTAATCATGATGCAATTTTGTTGCTTTCTGTAACTGTCTTTTATCTATATAAATCCCTGCCATTATTTACCATATGATTGACGATTGTAAGGTATTTGTGATTTGGCTGTGGGTTTAGGTCCATTTGTAAAATGCTTGAGTAGCAAGCGTGTAAAGCTCTGGGTTCAATCCCCCCAGTGGTGCACAAACTGGGTGTGGTGGTATGCACCTGTGATCCTCCCACTTGGGAAGTAGGGGCAGAAAAATGAGGCTGAGGGTCATTCTTGGCCATGTAGCAGGGTTAGGGCCCGTTTAGGCTGAGACCCTTCCTCTAAGTTCATTAAGGGAGCTAACTGTGTGTACTGTGTATGGTTTCCAGTTTTAATAGTTCATACTCACTTAATGAAAGATTTAAACTATGAATTAACTTATAAGCAGTCCTTATCATTTCTTTTTAACACATTTGTATTTAATTATAATGATTTAATTTAGTAATACCTAACAATAACAATAACATAACAATAAGCCTTGTGCTACTCTGGGCAAAAAATTTAGAAGAATTTGCCGAGATTTCAGACTGCAAAACCTTTAGCTGGCACTGTAAGGGTTCTCTTCCCTGCCCTGCAGCCCCACCTTCATTTGTTTCTGCACTGAACTCACATGCATCTCCCTGCCTCTGCCTGTAGTGTTTTAAGTTGTTCCTTTTCTGCCTGTAGTGTTTTAAGTTGTTTATTTTCTGCCTGTAGTGTTTTAAGTTGTTTATTTTCTGCCTGTAGTGTTTTAAGTTGTTCATTTTCTGCCTGTAGTGTTTTAAGTTGTTCATTTTCTGCCTGTAGTGTTTTAAGTTGTTCATTTTCTGCCTGTAGTGTTTTAAGTTGTTTATTTTCTGCCTGTAGTGTTTTAAGTTGTTTATTTTCTGCCTGTAGTGTTTTAAGTTGTTCATTTTCTGCCTATAGTGTTTTAAGTTGTTTATTTTCTGCCTGTAGTGTTTTAAGTTGTTCATTTTCTGCCTATAGTGTTTTAAGTTGTTTATTTTCTGCCTGTAGTGTTTTAAGTTGTTTATTTTCTGCCTGTAGTGTTTTAAGTTGTTTATTTTCTGCCTGTAGTGTTTTAAGTTGTTTATTTTCTGCCTGTAGTGTTTTAAGTTGTTCATTTTCTGCCTGTAGTGTTTTAAGTTGTTCATTTTCTGTCAGTGTTCCACAGTACGCTTTAAAGCCAAACACAGCTGAGGCTGATTATTTGCTTGTTTAAAAAATATTATAACTCCCATTCTTATTTCCTAAACCTGTATTTGCATTACTATATCTGCTTTCTAGGTCTGAGGGCTTTGTTGTTTGTTTGTTTGGTACGGCTTGCACTTGACGGTAGGGCCTCACGTGTGCTGGGCAAATGCTCTACCACTGAGCTATAGTCCCAGCCCTTGTAAGATTTCCAGTTGATACACTTTACTTTTTACTTAAGAAATTCCATTTTTTAAAGGATTTATTTATTTATTTTATGTATACTATAGTTGTCTTCAGACACCAGAAGAGGGCATCAGATCCCATTACAGATGTTGTGAGCCACCATGTGGTTGCTGGGAATTGAACTCAGGACGTTTGGAAGAGCAGTCAGTGCTCTTAACCACTGAGCTATCTCTCCAGCCCAAGAAATTCCATTTCTTATAGTCCCTGGATCCTGCCAGACACATGCTTTATTATGGTCACCTTTGCTTTCCGTCCTTAGAGATGCCTATAATAACTACTTCTCTGAATTGCGCTAGCATCTCCTTGAACCAACTTTAGCTGCATCTGTGGAGTAAGCATCATGGATGTGGTACTTTTTAATATTATGCTAGATATTGTGTTTACTCTTTGTTCTGTCTAGCAGTTACATTAATGAATAATCTTGAAAGTCCTGTTAGCTTGGTCATTATTTTGATTTTTATACATTCTAAAGGTCTGTTTTAAGATCTGCCCTTTGGGGCTTCCATCTGAATGTCTGAAATGGTCTCTTCCCTGTTTGTTAATCTGTGTAGGCTTCCGTAGCAGTGCCATAGTCTGGGTGGCTTACATAGCAGAAATTATTTTCTCAGTTCTGGGGACATACACGGTCACAGGGCCAGTAGGGTTGGTGTCTGGTGAGAGCTGTCCTTGGGTTGCAGACAGCTCCTTTTAGCTCTTGGAGTGACTATCCATAAGAGGACACTTAACTGTAGCACCAGGGCCCCATCCTATGACTTCAGTTAGCTGCATTAGCGGCCCCATCTCCCATCCTGCCGTCCTGGGCTTAAGGCTTCAGCATTCAGATTTTGGGAGTGACTTGGCCCTCAGTTTTAAAGGCAGGCCAGTGCAGTACATTAAAACCTGTACTAGATCTCTACTGCATGTCATGGACTATCACCTCACCTGCGCCCAGCCAAGCCTCCCTGAGCACCTGTGCCTTTGGTGCCTTGTCTCTTGACTTCTCCACTTGGGCTAGTCTTGGCCTAGCATTTCCATGTAGAAAGTTGGGGGCCATCATTTCTCTGCCTTCAAAGACCCCAGAGCTGCCCAGCCTGTTCCTCACTTTCCACAGTAGTTGCCTCATACATTCTGTCCTACTTACAGCTGGTTTTGAAAGAACAACAAATTAATGCAAGATTCTCCGTCCTGCATGGAAGCCAAAGACTAGTCACAAAGTTCTCATTTGCAAACAGGAGGAGGAGCTTTAATGATTTCTTGGCAAAGCTCTGGTTTTATGCAGTTCGAGTTCTATTACTGATACAGCCTGTTGTATTAAAAGTTTTATGGGTAGACTTGGATGCTTTTCAAAGCCGTGCTGTGAACATAATGGACCATGTAGAGGAGACTTTTTGTTCCTTGTAGGTACTGAAGGAGTGAGTCTAAGGATATTGTTAGAGACTTTCTGAACTGTTTCGTGGTGTATTTGAGGTTCTCTCTATACAGTAATCAAAGCCTAGTGATGCAGTGTTGTGACTTACACCCACCACACTCTGGAAGTTTCACAGTTAGGCCCCAGGCGGGCTTTTGGAGCTCTGTCCCCTCTCTGCTTTTGACACTGGGTAACTGTGAGATGCAGTTCCAGTACTGGGCAGAGTGACGTGCTGTAAAAGAAAGGGCCTTAATTATAATATTTAAACTTTTCCAGGAATTTAAATATTCCTAAGTACATAATTTAACTGTTACTTCGTTCACTTGAAAAATGAAGTCCTTTTTGGAAGGCCATTATAAAGTCTTCACATTTTAAACATTCTTAAGAGAATAATTGTGAGCCCTATATTTATACAGAGTAAACTAGGGTTGATGGGATATTCAAATCGGAATACTTCCATTTTCTGTGGGACTCAAATCAAGTAAAGAGTATTTTCTTTCTGTATTTTTGTATTATTGGTAGGTTTTTGGGATTACCAGAATAGACTCTGTACCTGTTTATATTATGTAGCCAAAACTGAAAAAAATAATCATGAAAAGTTGTGTTCTAGCAGAAGTAGTTAGAAGATCCAAGATTAGGCCTGACAGACTGGTTGATGGAGCACTGTTTGTGTATTGGACATAGGTGTAGTCAACAAGGTTGGTAGTGAAGGGGCTAACATTTCAGGTTGGTGGGGAAGGACAGGTCCTTTTGTTGCTTGTTTTTTGAGACAGGGTTTCTCTGTATAGTGCTGACTTAGAACAGGTTGGACTTGAGCTCAGATACCCTCCTGCCTCCGTCTCCAGAGTCCTAGGGTTCAAGATGTGAGTTACCATGCCTGGCCTTGAGAAAGGACAGATTTTTTTTTCTAAAGTTTTTATTGATTTACCTTGTGTATATGAATATTTTGTTCATATGCACATATCTGCACTGTGTATGCCTGTTGGATCCCCTGAAACGGGTTATGGATGGTTGTGGGTATGCAACAGTATGTGCCAGTATGTGGGTACTGGGAATCAAACCCAGGTCCTGGGCTAGAACAGTAAGTGCTCCTAATCACCTCACCATCTCTCCAGCCTCAGGGCAGATCTTTAAATGTTGGTACTGCTTAGTAAGTTTTGTGAAAATATTTTTCTGTTCCTGGTTTATACTATATACTAAACAAGGGTCAGATATGCATATGAATGTACATATACATCTTTAGGCTTACATATAAGAAGTGACATACATTTATTTATTTATTATATGTAAGTACACTATAGTCGTCTTTAGACACTCTAGAAGAGAGGGCGTCAGATCTCGGTTACAGATGGTTGTGGGCCACCATGTGGTTGCTGGGGTTTGAACTCAGGACCTTTGGAAGAGCAGTCAACGCTCTTAACTGCTGAGCCACCCCCTCCAGCCCTTTAATTTTGAAGTTCACACTTTATAGTGTGATATATTATAAAAAGGGAAAATAGTAGGTTCTGTCACAGCAGAGGAAGGATAAGCACAAAGCCACAATAATAGCTGTGCTTTGTTCTTTGGACCCAGAGGATAAAGCTACGCATAGGAGAAGTAAGCGCTTTGCAGCCCTCCGAGGCTTTGCCTCCTCGGGATCTGGCAAAGGCTGCTGGAGCCATAGCTCTCTGCCTGCTGCCTCTTGTTGCCACGGGGTATTGCAGTTGAAGCTCTGTGGTAGGTGCTCACGCAGTAAGACCCAGGCTCGCCTGAGATGTCACCTGGGCTGCGTTGCAGCGTGTTGCAGCCATTGCACGAGCATCACAGGATAATACAGAAGTACATCCAGCACACCATGCGTTCATTCGTGGAATGGTAGTGGTGCTTACCAAGGGCTTTCGGGACTGTTTGGTGTGCTCTACACAGCAGTTGTGAAGATCCTGCCGTGATAGTAGGAGGTGAGGGAAGAGGCAGGAGAAGAGGCAGTAAATAAGAATTATTCTCAACACAGCTACAGGATGGCCAGTGTGTGAAGTCCTACTCATCTTTTTGAGGTAGGATTTCACTATGTAGTCCAGGCTGACCTAGACTTGCTGATCCTCCTGCCTCGGCCTCCAGCGTGTTGGAGTTACATGTTCTGCCATCCTGGACAAATCTTAATCCTCCTCATTGTCATGCTGGGTTTATGTGGACGTGGAAATGAGCAGTACCCAGCTGGCATGGAGCTCCCTCTGTGGCCATGATGGTCTGGGCTTTTCCCCTTTGGCTCTAGCCTCTCAAAGGCTGGGATTCCAGGTGAGTTGGCAAGCCTGGGTTCTAGCCTTGCCTCACATCTGTTTCAGGGACTCCATGCATGGTATCTGTTGCATTCCCTCCTTCCCCGCTTCCCCGCCTCCCCTCCTGTACTTGCCCACTCTCTTGTAACTCTGCACACACATAAATACTGGTATAAGATAGGGTCCCAGAATGGGGGAATGCTGTCTGTATTATATCCCTAATGCTGTCTTAGCGTTGTTTCTGTTTTTGCCTTTTTGTGGGGAGTGGGGCAGTGAGGCGAGACTAAAGCAGGACACACAGAAAATTACACGTTGTAATTTTGAGACCAGCTAGGGCATCATAGTGAGTTTGAGATTAACCTAGACTATGTAAAGAGAACTGCCTCAAAAAGTGTCTCAAAAAACAAAGCAAAAAGCCCTTGTGTATAAATAACCATGGAAATGTACACTATTATACCTATTGTGAAAAACTTTGAAAGTTAACATTGCCATATGGCCCAGGGGTTTTGTTAACCACATGTCAAAGAGGAATGCAAACATGTATCAACCTAAGACGCACACATGAATGTTGATTGCAAAAATCATTATTTCTGTTAACCAAAAAAGCAAATTCAATAAACTGATGAGAAGAATAGAATTGGTATATCTGTTCAATAGAGTGTCAGCTCAGCTATGACAGGGATAAACTGGAAAACATCATACTAAACAACAGAAACTTTTAGGATTGTACTTGTGTGAAAAGACAAACTAGGTAACTGACAGGAACTTGACACGGGAAGAGATGGAGGTATCTGTCCTGAGAACAGATTTCTTCAGGGTTTTTGTTTGATTTATTTTTAAGGACTTAAAAAAATTGTGTGTGTGTGTGTGTGTGTGTGTGTGTATGGTCACTTACCTGCTATGTCTGTGCACTACTTGTGTGGTACTTAATAGGGGCCATAAAAGGGCAATGGATTCCCTGGAATTGAAGTTGAAAACAGCTGGGAGCCAGCGTGGAGTGTGGGTGCCAGGAATTGAACCTGCACTTCTGGAAGAGAAAGCAGAGCTCTTCACTGCTGAGCCACCTTACTAGCCCCCAGGACAGATTTCCTTGGAGAAAATGAAATGCTTTAAAATTAGTGTTGATAGTTACATAAGCCTATAGTTACACCAGCTATACTGCCATTCATTGCCAAATGTGTGAACTGCATTAGAATGGGAGTTACACTTCTATAAAGATACTTTAAACCTTTATGCAGGTATGGCAAGGCCTTCAGTTCTTAGCTTCCCTTCCACTCAGCATTCTAGGCACAAAACAAAACAGCACAGCAGGAGACTCGCGCTGCTCTGGGCCTTCATTCATGTGTGTCGTTCTCTTATCACAGTGGAGTCTCTGTACTTAATATCTTACTCATCAGTTTCCCTCCTCGCTGGTGAGAATAGCATTTCACCGAATGTGTAATGCGCCATTGTGGGTCAGGTAGTAAAGCCCTGCAAGCTGGGTTCAGTCCCTGAGACTCACGTGGGAGAGAATGACTCCCACCTCCACCGTGAGCAGAGACATCCATGCTTACATGCGCATGGATGTGCATACACATGCATACACTCCGGATAAATGTAAAATAAAAAGAAAGATAATTATTTAATGCACATTTCTTTGATGATACATTTTAAAAACTTGTTGCAAATTATGGATGATTGCAGTTGTGATAATTAATTTTAGAAGGTATTTTTCTGGTATATCTGAGAACACTTAGTTTTAGTTCATGTTATTATAGGATACAGTTTAAAACTGAATTGAAGTTGGCCCTAGTAGCTCATGTTTGTATTCCCAGCTCTTGGTAGGATAAGACTTTTTAAAATATATATATATATAATTTTTTTTTGCTTAGTTTCATTTATTTTATGTATATGAGCATTTTGTATGCATGTATGTCCATATATTATGTGTATGCTAGGACTGGAGTTACAGACAGTTGTGAACCACCATGTGGGTGCTGGGAATTGAACCCAGGTCCTGTGCAAGAGCAGTGAGTGCTCTTACTCACCAATCCATCTCTCCAGACCAGCAGGGTGAGGCCTTTATGAGTTCCAGGCCAACTTGTGTTAGAGTTAGAGGCCCTGCCGTAAAAACCAAGCCAACCAAACAAAAAAGCCAAACCTTGAAAGCACATAAAAGAAAAACTGAAGATAGTAGAAGTGCACTCTTTTCTGAAATTCATCCTCAGTTCTCCGTCTTTATCTAGAGAAAAGGTAGATTCTTAATTGTTGGCTTTCATTGCTATCTTAATGCTTTTTAAAAGAGCTGTTGTAATTTTTATGTATGTTAATACATCTTACAGAAAAAGCCACAAATGAGTACAACACCACAGAAGACTGGAGTCTGATCATGGACATCTGTGACAGGGTTGGAAGCACTCCCAATGGGTAAGGAGCCTGCTTGGCCCGTGTCTCCATGTGAAAGGGCGTTGACATGAAGATTTTTTGGAAGCATTTCTTTACATTTGCTATGTAACTGCTTACTTAACTAGCTGTTTGGTTTAGAAGATAGAAGTAGAGAGTTCCAGAAGGCTAGGTTTTGTATTGATCTTATCCTGAGAAACAAAGACAGTGTTCACTGAAACCCTGATCTGTTCCCCCGGTGGAGCTGGCGTACGCCGTCAATCCCAGCACTCAGGAGGCAGAAGCAGGTGGATCTCTGAGTTCCAGGACAGCTAGAGCTGTACGAAGAAGCCATGTCTTAGACTGGAGAGATGGTTCAGTGGTTGAAAGCACTGCTTGCTCTTCCAGAGGTCCTGAGTTCAATTCCCAGCAACCACATGGTAGTTCATAACCATGTGTAATAAGATCTGTTGCCCTCTTCTGGTGTGTCTGAAGATAGCTTCAGTGCGCTTACATAAGTAAAATAAGAAAATTTTTTTTTTTTTTTTTTTTTTGTAAAAAGAAACCCTGTCTTGAATCCCCAGCTCCCCACCGCACAGCCCCCCAAAAAGAAATCTGATCTGTGTTTAGACAGATAACTAAAGGCTTTATAGCAGGGGTGCATATACATTGGCTATTGGAGGAGTCATGTCTGTGAAGCAGACTTTTGTGAGAGCCTTTCTAAACACAATCATTGACATAACGGAAGAGTGAAAGTAAACCCTGAAGGTGTTCGATAGGACCCAGCTGTCAGGCTGCTCTGGGAGGAGGATGTGTAGCGTGTGCTGCCCCCGGCTGTCAGCATATCACGGGTGGGGAGCCTTCTGCCACTGTGTGCTGGGCTAGCTCTTTTTCAGGATGAGGCTGATGGGAAGGTCAGACTGTGGAAAAGAAACATTTGCACAGTATAGTCCTCTGTGTTGACTAGCTTTTTGGTAAAGTGATTTTTCTCTTGATATTAGAATATGCAGCTTTATAACATCCGTGAACGATAGTATGAAAAACCACACTCTTACTTAACAAAGATGTTTGTAGAATTTTATTTTTAAAGCTTTTAATTAGGAAATATGTTGTATTTTTAACATTTGAATTGAAACACTTAAAAAGTTTTTAACTTTCTCCTATTTTTTTAGAGCGAAAGATTGCCTGAAAGCCATCATGAAAAGGGTAAACCATAAGGTCCCTCATGTTGCTCTGCAGGCGTTAACCGTGAGTAAAAGTTCACCTGACCCTGTGAAAAATACATCAATTCAGCAACTTAAGCCAGAGACCATCTTGATGTTTATATATTTGTTTTTATCTTAATTGCTAGCTTCTTGGAGCTTGTGTGGCAAACTGTGGAAAGATATTTCATTTAGAAGTGTGTTCTCGTGATTTTGCAACAGAAGTGCGTGCTGTGATAAAAAATAAGGTAAATTCTAAACTGAAAAGAAGTTTAAGTCATTGTGCTGTGCATTAATTTAAATGTATAATATGTATAATAAAGTTGCATTACCAATGAAACCACTTTTAAATAAGTTAAAACTTCTTGTCCTTGATTTTTGATAGTTAATAGCATTCTGGCTGTTTTCTTCCTTGTATGTATGTGTGAGTGTGCATGTGTAATATATATAATTGTGTGTATATATATTATTGGTAAGAACTCCTCTTGGTTAAGGTCTGGTCACTGCTTTGGCCATTTTATGTAGACTGCCTTGTTTATTTTTAACAACCACTATTGAAACTTGGCTTTGCCAAGGTCACATAGCTAGAAAGTGGTATAGTTGATACGGGTGTCTGGCTATCTCTGACTGAGATTCAGATCTAGGTGTCTGTGAGTCTTGACTGCAGACATTACCGTCGTTCTATATTGACTTCTGCTAGAGTCAGTGCTCAGAGGCCTTTGTATTAGAGCAGAGTGGAGGCCCCTTCTGTGTTCTTTGAAACCCAAACTGTGAAGCAACATTCTTGTGATGCTGTTCAAGTTGATGTGAAAATCCCAATCTCATGATGAGAATATTAAGACAACAGAGCAAATAGCCTTTGGTATAAAATATTTCTAGTCATTCAAACAACAAGTGTTTCTGGAGGGGTGATTTTTTTTTTCATGAAGCAGCTGTACCTGACTGTGAATAAGTTAAGCATCTGTCAGTTGCCGGGCTAATCTCGAGATGCCTGCCATGTCTCTGTTTATCTTAGCCAGGATTTTGGTGGTGATTCTCTGTTAATAAATTGAAACCATTTTCCTCTATTTTGTGAGTGCACACATGCACAGGGCAGGTTTGGGGGTTAAAGGACAGCTTATGGGGAGTCACTTCTCTCTTAAATGGATGCTTCTGGGGGCCAAACTCAGGGTGGCAGGCAGACTTGGCACCGTGCACTTTTATTTACTTTAACTCAGGATTATTTTTGTTTTGTTTTTGTTCCCTTTTCTTTACCACTTCCTTAAAAGGCTCATCCTAAAGTATGTGAGAAACTAAAATCTCTAATGGTTGAATGGTCAGAAGAATTCCAGAAGGACCCCCAATTTAGTCTGATATCTGCAACTATTAAGTCCATGAAAGAAGAAGGAGTCACTTTTCCTTCGGCAGGTTCCCAGGTGAGAGATTTATTCAGATCATGGTCGTCCCTCTACTGTCTGAAGGTACTAATACAAAAGCTAGCAAGGGATGTGGGTTTTATTTCCGTGCGCTCATGTGTGTACGTGTGTTTGTATATCTGCGTGTGTGTGCATGTGCACACATGTGTCAAAGCAAGAGAGTGATGGTCAGAGGACAACTTGTGGAAGTTGGTTTCCTCCTGCTTTGTGTGTCCTGAGGATGTAACTCAAGCCATCAGGCTGGGCAGCAGGGACGTTCATGCGGAGTGGCCAACTTGCTCTTAGCAGGGAGTGTCTGACCGGTCCCATCTGCATTCCTGAGAGTCTAATGTAGTACTTAGATAGATTCCATTTAATAGAGACATCTAGTTGTTTGGTATTTTTCTTCTAAATACCAAAAACTTGAAAAGTGAACCAGATATAAATAATGTATCAAACGCTACTCTAAAGTGTAGAATCATATGAAAAGCATAGGATGTTGAAGTCAACCTTATGGGTTTTTGTTTGTTTGTTTTTAAAGATCTATTTATTTATTATATGTGAGTACACTGTAGCTGTCTTCAGACACTCCAGAAGAGGGCCTCAGATCTCGTTACGGATGGTTATGAGCCACCATGTGGTTGCTGGGATTTGAACTCAGGGCCTTTGGAAGAGCAGTCAGTGCTCTTAACCACTGAGCCATCTCTCCAGCCCACCGCCTTATGTTTAAGTGATTAATGATAAGGGGCTGGTGAGATGGTTCTGTGGGTAAAAGTACTTGCTACACAAATCTGATATGACCTGAGCTCAGTTCCAGGAACCTATGTAAAAATGGAAGATGAGAACCAGCTCAGAAAGTCTTCTGATCTCATATACATTGTTAGATATCCCCTTCTCCCTCTGAAATAAGTTAAAAATTTTAAGAAAATGATGATAAATTTGAAAGATGGTCATATATATGAAACAAATTACTAATTTAAATTATCAGTGATAAGGGCTGATGGTTGAAGATAAGATGCTGTCTGTCTTTGTACCAAGAATCAAAAAGGATCACAGATTGCAATGGTGAGAGCAGAGAGAAGGAACACATTGAGACTTGAATGTGTTATGTTAGGTAGAGTGGAATGAAGAGATGGTGGGAAAGGGCTGATGTGAAGGAGTCATGGAGTTGAGAATTGCCTGAGAAAGTGAATATGGCAGAGGTAGGAAACCAATGTGCTGTAGGAGTGTGAGACCAGAGAGTCATTTGGAGATGTGAGGCCAGCTTTAGTAGGTGTGAGGAAGGGTCAGCACTCTAATAAGTAATAAAGAGCAGCCTAGCTGTCCTTCCTGCTCCCCGTTCTCCGAGGTGGCTGTTAAAGAGCTGTTGATGGCTCCGAGTCCTGGACACCTGTCCTGGGGCCATCAAACTGAGGAGGATCTTGTGTGCACCAGAGGCAGCTACTCTCCAGCTGGAGTAGCAGCCGAGAACTTGAGTTGTACCCCAGGAGATGTGCCCTCTTTCTGTCCAAGCTCTGAGCCAGTAGCTTCTGAGTGCTTCTCCCGCATAAAAGACCTTCAACAGTCGAGATTCAAGTTCTGTTCAGTCTGTAAAAATTTCAGTACTTTCTTTATGCCAACTTCTGTGTCAGATACTTAGATTTATGTAAAATATTAGTCCGTGTGTGCCTTTCTTGTATGTTTTTTTGAAAACTGATGTTTAGTGTTAGTATTTCAGAACAGCTACTTAAATGATCATGAAGAACCTCAGTTTTTAAATGAGTTGAGTTACCAGTATGTTTTAATTAGCATCTACGTGTAATTATACAGCTTGCGCTTCCTTTGAAAGAATAGTTGTGCTCATGTTACTCATGCTTACAGACTGTCTCGGCTGCTGCCAAAAACGGGCCATCACTGAACAAAAGCAAGGAGGATGAGGACATAGCTAAAGGTAAGTGACCAAGCATCATTTGGTGCTGCTGAAAATAGTCTCACTAGGAGGTTTTATTGAAAGGACAATTAGAAGAAAGATGGGCAGGCTTTTAATTTTACCTCAAGTCTAAAAGCTGTAGGGTCTTAAAAGTCAGGAGAAGCAAAGACATAAGATGAACCCAATTCATTTAATTTTTTAGTAATATATATTTAATGTTCTACCTTTGGGGAGATTACATTTCACCTTTTCATAATGCCAAAGTTATGACTCAAGCACAGAAATATGTTCACAGTGTCCTATATGGAAAGCTACCCATATTATAATGTCACAATCTGTTTGCTATAAAAATAATTGCTGTATATTACAGACTGTGATGATAATAAGGGATGAGCAAAAATGTTATTTTAAAAAATGTCATGTGTCCCTGTCCCCTCATGAATTTAACCATTTAGTATTTGTTTGGACAGGCTTACTGGCATATGCCTCAAGTCCCAACAACGTGAGAGGTGGGAATGAGATCAGGAGTTAAAGGTTACCTCAACTCCTCAGGGAGCTCAAAGCTACATGAGACCCTGTCTTAGAAAAATACACTTGACTTATTCTTAAATATAATATTGTTATCTAGTATTTTAAAAAGGCTTTTAGATGTTAAAATTAATTCTGATATCCTTACATTTTAATTTTTCCAACTAGCTATTGAGTTATCGCTGCAAGAGCAGAAGCAGCAGCAGCAGGTGGAGACAAAGGCTTTGTACCCCCCTGCAGAGAGCCAGTTAAATAACAAGGCCACAAGGAGAGTCAGGGCTTTGTACGACTTTGAAGCTGTCGAGGACAACGAACTCACCTTTAAACATGGCGAAATTATTACTGTTCTGGATGACAGGTATGTTTTATACTTTTTTGTGTGTCTGTGTGGACTAGTCTGAAAATATATAGTATCTGTAGGTGAGGATAAGGAATACTCATGCTTTTGACTTTTAGTCAAATAATATAATATTCTCTTACTATTTTCTTGAAGATTAAACTAGGCAGTAAGACCCCTGATCAAAGCAATCAAAAAATGGCTATGAATAAAGCCATGTTTGGGTCCTCCACAGATACCCAGTTCCCTCACAATTCCTTTATCTTTTACAGTTCTAAGAAACAAACTAGATTGATGTGTTTTGATCCTAATTCTGTTCTGTATTCTTTTTTTGTTTTGTTTGTTTTTAGAGACAAGGCCTTTAAAGCCTTCTGTCCCAGTTTCCCAAATAGTGAGGTTATAGAGAATTGAGATTTCTGCATAAAGTTTCTACTTTTAAAAGAAGTGGATATGGTCTGTCGAGCTGACCCTGGATCAGAACTCTTGTCTTTAAGTCTGAGCACCTGAGTTCAGTCCTTGGGACCCACATACTGGCAGGGGAGCACTGTCCCTTGCAAGTTGTTCTCTCCCCTACACACACACACACACACACACACACACACCTTGGAAGTTGTTCTCTGCCATCCCTTCCACACAAATAGATAAATGAGTTTACTACTTTTTTTAAGTTGATGAAACTTTGCAGTAGTGAGACCAGACAGCTTGTTGCTATGACCAAAGATGGCACATGCACCTGTTGTTCTATACTAGTGATGTAAAGGTGGGTAGTTTTAATTTATTAGGTACATTTATTTATTTGTGTACACACATGCATGTATGAATGTGTGTATGCCTACACAACCACTGTGTGGTATGGAAGTCAGAGGACATCTTGCAGGTGTTAACCTCATACCACGAGGGTTTTGGAGGTCAGATTCTAGCTGTTAGGCTTCACCTTAACCAGCTGAGCCGTCTTGCTGGCCCCAGGCTAGCCTATTTTTAAGTGGCTATATACATATGGTTTTGCTTTGCTGTTGTATTTATAGAGAAAATGTTATATAATATACTATTTATAATAAAAAAAATGAATGAGGACACAGTTCTGGTTTTGTGAAATTTAAGTAGGAGAGTTAAAATGACTGTGTAGACAGTGACATGCAAGACAGAGCATGGTGAGATCATGAGAGAGGCTGCCTAAGGCCTCGAAGAACCAGTTCACATTTGGCATAGGCGGGGTATATGGGAGGCTTGCCCCAGGGCTGCTTTTCAGATGAATCTTGATGGAGTGGTTTTTGTTCTGTGTTTTTCACTGCTAACGACTGAACCCAGGCCTTGTACATTCAGGGTAGTGCTTTGACTCTGAGTAATGTCCCTAACCCCTGGGGTTGACTTTGACAAATTACAAGTAAGAAACTAAAAAGCGTCTAAGCACTGAAGAGAAGGGCTGATGAGAAAGTGAGAAAGAAGCTGTAAGGAAACGACTGGGACAGTGTCTGCGCAGTGTCTGAGGTCTGCGCTTCGCTGCCTATGGTAGCCGAAGTTTTCTTACGGGATGACCTTACCCCTCGAGGCATTGCTGTCCTTTTGCCACTGTCGTTAACAAGAGTCGTCAGGGAGTTGTTCTAGTTAGAGCTCATAGCTGGAGAGAACAGCTCAAGTTTTCTTTGGTTCTGAGACTTAAACCCATTTATTTATGGGGAGGGTGCACATGTGTGCCGTGACATACATGTGATGGTCAGAGGACAACTTGCAGTTCTTTCCTTCCGTTGGGTCCTAGGGGTCACACTCAGGTTGTCAGGCTTGGGCAGTGGCTTTAACTGAGTTGCTTGCATTGCCAGCCCAAGACCTAAAACTAGATGGGAGAAACTTCGTCTCCCTTTTGAAGTCTTAGAATACAAAAGGTCGGTTTTTGTTTGTTTTATTGTCTTAGTTTTCCATAAGGAATGCAGGAAAATGCCATGTTTATTCTAGCAGCCTAACTGCCTTTCCATCTCCAAGCGAGCCTCACTGCTCAGGAGTCACCTGCCTCAGCTGCAGGCAGGCCCCGTGTGACAGACGCCAGTGAGGAGGCTGTGTTTTCACGGAGAGTCCTGGCTGGTGTAGAAATTAGCATAAAGAATGTCTGCAGGCTACTGACACATCATTCCCCATCTTAAGAATTTAGGTGACGGATAGCTCTTTCTCATCTTCGTGGAACTCAGTAAAGGAGAGGCTTCAGTCACAGAGACAGCTTTATCATTAACCCTGGGAGTCTACTTTAGTAGACAACTAAGGGCTAAGATGGGAACCTGGCCTGAGGAAACTTTGGATGTACTTCCTAGTCCTACCAAAATGAAAAAGAAAAGAAAAACAAAACCAAAAACACCCTTAAGATTCAGTTTGTCACATGAAATTTCTAGGAAGTTGAGAAAAGGGGCTCTTTCCAGATAACTATGACTGTCCAATTGGAAAGTCCAAGAGAATCAATGATATTGGTAAACAGCTAAGTTTAAGTTAGGGTTATTAGATATAAACTTTTTTTTTTCTTGGTTTTTTGGATTTGGTTTTTTCGAGACAGGGTTTCTCTGTATAGCCCTGACTGTGCTGAAACTCACTCTGTAGACCAGGCTGGCCTCAAACTCAGAAATCTACTTGCCTCTGCCTCCCAGAGTGCTGGGATTACAGGTGTGCACCACCACAGCCCAGCTATTAGATATAGTAGTAGGAAAGATGTCATTCACAATAGTTAGGGAAATTTTCCTGAGCAGTTTTGAGGACTTAGAGAGCACGGACTGGCTTACTGGATCAACATGGCAGTTCATAGCCATCTGTGACTCCAGTTTCAGGGGATGCAATGCCTCTTCTGATGCCTCAGCGCCTGCATGCATGTGGTGCATAAATACACACCTAAGCACATATACTTACATGTAACAAAGTAACAAATGATCTAGTAATGAATAACCTGCAAAGACAGGCAAGGCCTCTATGGAGAAACCATGTAACTCTTGGGAAGTTAAGAGGTAAGGGTATGCATTATATTTACAAACATACAGATAGAGTGATAAATCTTAATATTGTAAAGATTTAGGTTTTCTCATATCACATAAATTAACTGCTAATAAAGTTCCACTTAAACTATTCTTGAAATTCATTTTCCCAAAAAATTTTGGAAATGTGATGGTGTCCAGAAAGTAAAATACCTAGCCAGCATGAGGACGCAGACTCCTCACAGATGTATTGCACATAGGATTTACTTCCTAGGCAGATGACATGTCTAAAACTTAGGCAGTGCTGACGTCTGCAGGCTTTTTCTCTTTGGAGCGTGATGATGGACTGCAAGTAATGGACTCCACAGAGAACAAAACTGCAGCTGAAGAGCTCCTCTAGACTGTTGGACTAGAGTGGGACACTGAGAGGCCTGAGAGCAGACATAGCTTGCTGGGACAGCTGAGGGCAGGCGTTAGGTTTGTTGGTTTTTTTTTATTTGTTTTTATTACATTTATTTTTTACTTAATCACTTTGCATTCTGCTCATTGCCCATTTTTTGGTCATCTTCTCCCATAATCCTTACCCTTATCCCCTCTTCCCCTTCTCCTCTGAGCAGATGGGACCTCCGGGTATCCCACCTCACCCCACCCCTGCACTGTTAAATCGAGTCTGTGAGGCTAGGAGCATTCTTTAGTGAACTTTTAGTGATTTTCGCTGCATCGATTAGCTCTTTATATAATGTTTGCTTCACACAGCACAAACAGCTTTTGTGATTTAGTAACCTAAACATGGGAAATGGACAAAAAAGAAAATCTGAATTATTAGACAAGTCTGTGGGTTAATCGACAGTAATTTAGGGCAGAGAAAGATCTACAACAGAGAAAATTTACTGAATTGGCCTGAAAGCAGGAGTGGTCTTAATTCAGATAGGCGGTTGCCATTCTAAATGCAGAAAAGAACTAAAGTCCATGCAAAAAATACCTGAGATCCAGTAGGAAAAACTAAACAGGGAAAGGTAAGAATGAACAGTTTGGGGCTGGAGAGATGCCTCAGTGGTTAAGAGCACTGACTGCTCTTCCAGAGCTCTTGTTCAATTCCCAGCAACCACAGGGTAGCTAGCTCACAGCCGTGTGTAATGGGATCAGATGCTCTCTTCTGGTGTGTCTGAAGACAGCTACAGTGTACTCATATAAAATAAATAAATAAATCTGAGAGAGAGAGAGAGAGAGAGAGAGAGAGAGAGAGAGAGAGAGAGAGAGAGAATAAGCAGTTTACAGAGCAAGTTCCAGTACAGCCAAGGTTACACAGAGAAACTGAACTGTCTCGGAAAAAGAAAAAAACAAAGCAGTTTGCAGGAGGGGCAGTGTACTCCTAGTGGGCCCTGGAGAGCGCTGCTGAGCTTGAGGAAGCGGCTCGCCTTCTGTGGTATGGATGAGGTATGGGCAGGTACCAAGTGTGGGGAACACGACTGCCCATGCTGGGGGTGGTGGTGGTGGTGGTGGAAGGAATCGGACCTACCAGTCTGCTAATGAATATTTGACAATATCTGTAAAACTAAGCATGCTTGAGCCAGCAAGTAGTTTTGTCTGTGTGTCTATCCTTCCTCCTAACCCCTGTCCCTCAATTTTTCCAGAGATAGTTTCATTGTTTTGGCAAATGACCTTTCTCATGCTGTTTGCAGTGACGCCAACTGGTGGGAAGGAGAAAATCACAGAGGGACAGGACTCTTCCCCTCCAACTTTGTAACGACTGACTTAAGCACAGAGGTTGAGACTGGTAAGTTGACAGAGGTATTGGTTCCCAGAGAAGCCTCAGCCTATTGAAGTTAGCTTCCCTTGAATTTATTATTGACACCTGAGTGGGTGGAATTGGGCGTGGCAGCACACACCTTTAATCCCAGCACTTGGGAGGCATCGGCAGGCTGATGTCTGGGAGTTCCTGACTTTCCTAGTCTACAGAGTGAGTTTCTGGCCATCCAGGACCAAAAAAAAATTGTCATTTGCTTTCTTTGTAATTGTGTGTCTATAGCTTTGCAACTTAACTTACTTCTTAGCTAGATGAAGGAACTAATTTATCTCCTGTCAGACCCAGGAGCTCTTAACTTTGTATTTCATATCTTTCTGGTGTTGATATGTGTAGTGATGTTTATGTAAAATAAGTATTTAAATCAAAGCCTGAGAAGCAGTTTGTATCTGATCTGTACAAAATGTTTTTGGAACTGTAGTGAAGGTGAGGACATCATAGGCCCAAGTCAGAAAGTGCTGAGCGAGATGACAAGCCTTGTGAGTCCTTAAGTTTTACATTGTATTCCACCTTGGTGTGACTGTGGTCACTGACCTGCACCTGCGACTATGAATTGTGTAGTCAGCCTCCTGAGAACATAGGCATTTGTCGCCCAGGCGTGCTGTGGGAGAGCTTAGAGTAGTGCTGACGATGACAGCCAGCTGGTTAACCCGACAGTGCTCTCCTGTTGCTCTCCTACCTGTGGAGTCAGGAAGCTTGCTGTCCTGATAAAGGAGGCCGAGGTGGAGGAGCTTGTCTAGTAAGGGACAGAGCCAGAATTCTAAAGGCCTCCAGCCTGGCTTCAGAGTGCACTCAGACTATTGCTGAGGCAGAGCTGAACCTCCCCGTTCTATAGAAAGAGCATATGGTGAAAATGTCATGCGTCATGCACACTGTTCGTAGTGTAGAGTGAAGCACACGGAGAAATGAGGTTTGGTGAGGGGAGACTTACTCACGTAGATATAGAGTGCATTGCTTTCTCTCTGGCTTTCTTAGTTGATAGGAGCCTTGGGAACTTTTCAGGTAGCTTTATAAAGCATAGAAGACATCCTATTCAGTGATTTTCCTCTTGGCATGGTTGGAAGAGACTGGTCTGTTGTTTAGTAAAATGACTTCCTAGTATGTGCAATACCCTAAGTGAGAGTCCAGCCTCTCTTCTGTAGCATTTTTAAATAGTAAAGGCAATCTTGACGTTTTGTTTTTTTGAGATAGAGATTCTCTGTGTAACAGTCCTAGCTGTCCTGGACTCTCTTTGTAGAGCATGCTGGCCTTGAACTCACAGACATCCACCTACCCAGTGCCTCCCAGTGCTGAAATTAGAGGCCTGGGCCACCATGCCTGGCATGGAAGGTGTCTTGACTCTCACTGTGTGTCTTGTTGAGCTCTCTTTACATGTAATTAATTCAAAGCTAGACAAATACTTAAGGGAGGAGTCTGCTGGACCTCATCCTTTAGTTACTTTGTTTTTTAGTAGTAATTTTGTTTCCATCAAAGTTTAATTAAAATTGAGTAAATTCTAACAGTGCTCCAGAGAACTTGTAATAAGTAGTTTTCAGGATATACATATTTATAAATTATTTTTAAAACATCCTCTTTATGAAATACTTTTTTTGTAGCTTTATACTATTGTAACTCAGAATTAGGCTAAGTCGGGTCTATATTTTGTTCAAACAGGAAATATAGGTTGAGTTTTATTTTTATTTATAAATATAGAAGGTTAGAGTGTAGATGGAACATACAGTTATCAGTGAAACCGGCTTAGTGATAAAAATCTATTTCCTTGTATATTATTCATCTCAGTAGTAACAGTCAGTTTTCAAGAAAGTCGCAGCAATAGTGACAGTGCCCATGGATACTGTTCTCTGTCCCACTTGATGTGAGTCCTACGAACCCTGGATGATTCTGTTCACTCCCTGCATGTATCTAAGCACTGGGAAGGAGGATTGGCACTCTGACTGAGTGCTGAGTAAATATTGTGGTGTAAAGGGATGACTGTGTAATGTATCGATTATGAAGTGTGAAGACTAAGGAGCGCCTACTTGTTTCCTATGGATAATAATAGGCCACTTAGAAATGTAATGACTACGTTGTAATGTTGAAAAACTTAAAAGAACTTATTTTGTTTCTGTAGCAACGGCAGACAAATTGAATGTAATTGATGATGATGTGGAGGAGATTAAGAAATCAGAACCTGAGCCTGTTTATATAGACGAGGTATTGACCTTTTGTTTAATAAACTACCAAGATTTTTAAAAAAATGTACTATCTTTTTGGAATATTTGGGAACAGTGCTTTTCCACTTACTGCAGGTAACTCTTTGGACTTCTCAGCATCTCCTGGTTTGCTTTTCTAGGGTAAAATGGATAGAGCCCTGCAGATTCTCCAGAGCATAGATCCAAAGGATTCAAAACCCGACTCCCAAGACCTCTTGGACTTAGAAGGTATTTAGTTAATATTGAACTCACGTTAATGTTGCTTAACATATATATTACCTGTTTATAGTGTTTTGAAGTTCTTTCTGCTTCCTGTTTGCTTTTTGAGATTTGAAATTCTTGTGAGAAACAGACTTGTATAATAAAATAATAGAAGTGTCACTTGGAAGATATTGTAACAGCCTATATCCATTTCACGAAAGAAGTCTTTGTATTTCTGTAAGATAAACTGGTGAAATAGGCCAAAGAAAAGGCATAATTAGAAATAAACAGCATAGACAGGTGGTGATGGCTCAGGCCTTTAATCTTAACACTCAGGAGGCAGAGAGGCAGATCTTAGAACGAGTTCCAGGACAGTCAGAGCTACACAGAGAAACCCTGTCTTGAAAACAAAACAAACAAACAAACAAAATCACATCATATTAAATCAAATCAAAGTGTAAAAGTTTATTAACTGTCTTTTGATTGTGTGTCATTTTTGTCTCTAAGAGTTTAAAGCAAAAACAGATATTCTTTTGTGTTTTAAGAATCCTTCTTGGGTTTCTAACCAAATAACTAACCAGCAATAAACCAGAGAAACAAAAAAATGCCAGTCCTTTGTGCTTCTGGGCATAGGGGGATTATACTTATTCATGCATGAAGAGGCTAAGTTTAGAATTCAAGGCCAGTCTAGACTATGGACTGAGACCCTGTCAAAAAAAAAAAGCCCTATAAAACCCAATGATTACCTTTGTAAAAAAAAAAAAATACAGTAAGTAGGTAAATGTTAATTTTTTTTTATAAATAAAAGCTTGGTTATGAATATATGAAGCATTTATTATATTTTTACATTTGGGAATATATGAAGTGTTTAAGTGGTTATATGAAGTGTTTAGTGTGTGTGCATACACACACCCATGAACATGTATCGTGTATGTGTGGGTAGGCATGCCCTGTGTACACGTGAAAGCCAGAGTACATCTTTGTGGAGCTGACTCTGTTCCACGTGAGTGTTCCTAGGATCCAATTCAGGTCACCAGGCCTGTCTGGCAAGCTCCTTTTTCTGCTTAGGCATCTTAAGTCTTACTGTTTAATGTTTGTGCACGTGTGTGCACACTTTACACATACAGATCAGGTTCGCCTCACTTAGCTAAGAGTTCTGTAGAAACTCTTCAGACTTTGAGGTAACTGTCACAGCCCATCAACTTGGCTAATGGCTCCGGGATCATGATAAAATTTTTATTCTCATGTTGACCTTGCCTCTGGTCTGTGATAGTAATATACGATAGTAAAGGTACTATAAATAAATCTTTCATCATCTCTTCCCTGCCAGAAGCTTCTCTCTATATTTTGTATGATGATGCATGGTCTCTTGTTTAAAGATTGTGGAAGTGACTTAAGCTGCACTGTCTCTGTCTGCATTGGTAATTATTTCTGTATTACAGATATTTGCCAACAGATGGGTCCGATGATAGATGAAAAGCTTGAAGAGATTGATAGGTAAGCTCTTCACGTGTTTTGACCAGGCTTGCAGCTGGGAAAAGTGCCTGTGGGATCGAACATGTACTGCAATTCCTGTTCAGTTGCTAGACTCTTAGAGCTGGGTTCTGGTAATGCTATTTATTTCGGGAACACTATTTTCATCAATGGCAGTAGCCATTTGAAGTGTATACGAAATCTGGGGAGCTATACAATGACCAGATGATGTGGTATTCAACACAATGCTATTTATGACCATAAAAATGCAGCTAGCTGAAATGCCTTTCAATGTGAAATTGACTTTCAAAATTAAACATTCTGATCTTATAGTAGAAATCATTGCCAATGAAAAATACTTGCTGATATGGAATGGTGTCATGTATATAGTGGAAGATATGACAGCATAATATTGCTTTTATTAAGTAAGAATTTTACTAAAAAATTATCTAAGGGAATTAAAACTCAAAGAGTACCCACTTCTGGTATCAGCAGAAGCTGGCTCTGAAGCAGTGAGTCACTGGCTGATGCAGTGTCTTAGAGCAGGGCACGCAGGCGGCTTCCAGCTGGACGGTGCCTTTTAGTCTCATGGATTGTTTGCTCCTCTCACAAACTCAAATGTAAATATAAATCATCTCTTCTTGAATAAATCAGTAACAGTTTGCTATTCCTATGGGGGATGGGAATGAGAATAAAACTGCCATGTTAGAAAATTAAATTGTACATTCCATTTTGCCATCACAAAGCATGAGATTTCACACTGCTGTCGGGTTCTGACTGTGTTCCAGACTGTTGAAATCTGATTTTCGACTGCCTTCCCCGTCAGGCTGGCCCTTCCACTCTTCCTCTGTGTGCTCTGGTTGTCCTTGGTCGTTTGGTCCATCCTTCCTCAGTCTTGTCTCTGCAGTCTCCAACTCACATTAACCTCCAAGTTCTGTGTTCTCTCCCCATGTCTTACAAGTTTGTACTTGGTTATATGAAACTTCATTTGCTGGATTTTCTTTTGTGCTCTTGACCTTGTCTTCCAAGGAACAGAGACTCAGCTATCCTTACTTGTTGTAGCCCAGTCCTGAGTGTAATTCCGTAAAAGCTAGCCTTTGCTCTGGGTTATCGGATCTTGAAAGATGGTTTTTGCATGGCGGTTATCGCCTTCTACGGTTGTGTCAGTGTTTCATCGGCAAGCTGGGTTCTTATGGTCAGTTCTTAGTCACACATTTGTTACTATGCGCACCTAATTTCTGTAGATTTGAATGCTTTGCAGTAGATAGATGCTTCTGAAGATAGAGTTGGCTTGTGATCATTGCAGGAAAAGGAACAGCACCTGTTATTTGCTCAGATAACATGTTATTAAAGGAGAGACGGCCATTTTTGTGGTGGGCTGTTTCTTCCTCTTCTCACATCCACTACACACTTAGAGATGTTTCAGGCCACACAGAAGTAGCTGTTTAACTTATAACAGTCCGTTGGACATATTTCTCCAGTTACCAAATTAGAGAGACTACTGGGTAACAGCCAACAAATTTCTAAATCCTCATTCTTTTGAATTTCAATCAATTAGGAAGTGTTGGTAATATTAATTTTCATATTATGATATTAAGGAAAAGTGATTGTTACTTTCTGGTTTTTGTTGTTGTTGTTGTTTTTGTTGTTAGAGGTGGAATTATGTTTGTGTGGGTTTGTTGAAAGATTAATTTCTTGCTTTTATTAGGGTGTAATTTCCCTCCTTGTGTTGGTGTTTTCTATGTATTATCCTTTGTAGGGATGGATTTGTGGACAGATATTGTGTAAATTTGATTTTGTCATAGAATATTTAGTTTTCTCCGTCTATGGTAACTGAGAGTTTTGCTTGGTATAGTAGCCTGGGCCGGCATTTGTGTTCTCTTAGGATCTGTATGATATCTGCCCAGGATCTTCTAGCTTTCATAGTCTCTGATGAGTAGTCTGGTATAATTCTGATAGGCCTGCCTTTATATGTTACTTGCCCTTTTTCTCTTACTGCTTTTAATATTCTTTTTTTGTTTAGTACATTTGGTGTTTTGATTATTATGTGCCGGGAGGAATTTCTTTTCTGGTCCAGTCTATTTGGAGTTGTGTAGACTTTTTTTACGTTCATGGCCATCTCTTTCTTTAGGTTAGGGAAGTTTTCTTCTGTAATTTTGTTGAAGATATTTATTGGCCCTTTAAGATGGGGATCTTCACTCTCTTCTATACCTATTATCCTTAGATTTGGTCTTCTCTTTGTGTCCTGGATTTCCTGGATGTTTTGGATTAGGAGCTTTTTGGTTTTTGTGTTTTCTTTGACTGTTGTGTCAGTGTTTTCTATGGTATCTTCTTCTGCACCTGAGATTCTCTCTTCTCTCTCATATTCTGTTGCTGATGCTTGCATCTATGACTCCTAACTTCTTTCCTAGGTTTTCTATCTCCAGAGTTGTCTCCCTTTGTTTCTAGTTCTTTATTGTTTCTAGTTCCATTTTTAGATCCTGGATGGTTTTGTTCATTTCCTTCGCCTATTTGATTGTGTTTTCCTGTAATTCTTTAAGGGATTTTTGTGTTTCCTCTTTAAGGGCTTCTAACTGTTCACCTATGTTCTCCTGTGTTTCTTTAAGGGAGTTTATTTATGTCCTTCTTAAAGTCCTCTATCATCATCATGATCCGAATCTTGCTTTTCTGGTGTCATGGTGCATCCAGGACTTGGTGGAAGAACTGGGTTCTGATGATGCCATGTAACCTTGGTTTCTGTTGTTTATGTTCTTATGCTTGCCTCCCACCATCTGGTTATATCTAGTGCTACCTGCCCTTGCTATATCTGAGCCTGTCCTTCCTGTGATCCTGGTTGTGTCAAAACTCCTCAGAGTCCAGCTGTCTCTGTGATCCTGGGATTCTGGGATCCTGGGATCCTGAGATCCCAGGTGTGTCCGAGCTCCTGGGAGTCAAGCTGCCTCTGGGACCCTGAGATCCTGGTGTGACCAAGCTCCTGGGATCCTGGGATTCTGGGCGTGTTAGAGCACCTTGAAGTGGAGCTTCCTCTGGGTGTTGTGGGACTGGCTATGGAGTTTGCGCTCAAGGTCTGTTCAGGGCACTGGCTCAGACTGAGGGAAGGAACTGGTGCCACTGGCTCAGACTGAGGGAAGGAACTGGTGCCACTGATCGGGCAGAGTTCCTCTGTGCCCTGGGTCCCAGTAACTCCTGGTGTTGGGACAGATGTTGTATCCAAGCAGAAGGATTTTTATGTTTGTTTCCTGGGTGAATATGGAAATGCTTACTTGGATTTGTTGTTATACAATAAGGTGCCTGGTTTTATTTACTTCCCCAAAGCCATTCAGTAAATAAAGAACTGGGAGGCCAGGTAGTGCACGCCTTTAATCCCAGCACTTGGGAGGCAGAGGCAGGAGGATTGCTGAGTTCAAGGCTAGCCTGGTCTACAGAGTGAGTTTCAGGGCAGCCAGGGCTATACAGAGAAACTCTGTCTCAAAAAACAAAATGAAACAAAACAAACAAACACAAAAGAACAGTGGGTGGAGACTAGCTTGTTAGCTTGTATATATATTGACTTTACTTGTGCTTTCTTGATCATATTTTTTTAAAAATTTAGTTGGTCCTTCAAGGACCTAATTAAGATGTGTATGTCTTTTCCCCCCCCATTATAATCTTATTTAAGTCATAATAGACTTCAGGAGTTCTGGGTCTTCATCTATATACTGTGTTAGTGAGATTTATAATTAAGGCATAGAGTTTTACTGAAACATAGACTATTTTTCTTTGTAATTAAATTTTTTGACATAAATCTATAATATATTAAGCTAAATTCTAGCACCCAAATTATAAATTGATTGCAGTTTATGAGGTGTAGATCTGACTTTTCCATGTTACTAGGAAGCAGTACTAGCCTGTTGACAGAATTCAACAGTTTCTCCTCTCAGTTTCCCTCTGAATTCCTTTCATTGCATATGAAAAGAGCCTTCTGACGCGTGAATTGAAATGAACTAAACTTAAATGGTCATCACATTATTGTGAAAATACTTGTCTTGTGTATCAGGAGGCATTCAGAACTGTCCGAGTTGAACGTAAAGGTTCTGGAAGCTCTGGACCTATACAACAAATTGGTGAACGAAGCTCCTGTGTACTCTGTCTACTCAAAGCTGCATCCAGCACATTACCCATCCACAGTAGCTGGGCTTCCAGTGCAGGTGAGCGTTGCTTTTGAGAAAGTACTCAATTTTTTTTAAAAAAATTAAATGTTTGAGAGCATATTAAAGATTTGTTACCCGTGACTAAAATTGTGAAACTAGGACTGGAAAGATGTGAAGAGATGGCTTAGCCGCTAAAGACTAGGCTCACAACCAAAAAAAAATGTACTAAACTAGGAACCGTGTGTATTTTCCTTCACTGTGACAAAGTACCTGAGAAAAGTCAACTAAAAGGAAGAAGTTTATTGGGCTGGCCTAGTGATTTCAGATGTCCCAGTTCATAGTCAGCTGGCTCCATTGTCCTCGGGTCAAAGGAGTAGTGTGGAAGAACACAGGCTCTCCATCCTCACAGCTGCTGGGGCGAGAGTGGTATGGATCTGGGGACAAAGTCAGCCTTCCAAAGCCCCAGGGACCTGTTTTCTCCATCAAGTCCTCGCCTTCTTACAGCCTCAACCATGAACTGCTTCATTGGTGAAGTTAGCTCTTGAATACCAAATTGTTGACATCCACACTTCCCAGCACATGGGCCTCTGGTTCAGACCTTGACACTGAACTTTGATGGTTTCAGGAAGGATTGTCTAAATACTGTTTGCCATAAAGATTAGATATGGTATTTCACAAATGCATTCCAGTTCATTTTTAACACATTAGGACGGTTTCTGGTTCTTTGTATGCCTCTGTAAGCAAGTAAGTGTGGGGTATAAATTTTTGTTGTAGATGTAAATCCTGTGTTATCAAGCATGGATCACACACTCACTCACTCACACATACACACACACACACACACACACACACATATATATATACATACATACATACATACATACATACATACATACATACATATAGTTTATTTTTATTTTTATGTACATTGACGTGTTACCTGGATATGTCTGTATGTGGGTGTCAGATCTTCTGGAAAGGAGTTACATACAGTTGTGAACTGCTATGTGGGTGCTGAGAATTGAACCTGGGTCCTCTGAAAGAGCAGCCAGTGCCTTTGAGCCATCTGTCCAGCCCCAAGTACGGATCCTTTTACATAGAGCCCTCTGTGAAAATCCTCTTGATACTATTTAACAGGAGATCAAATATTTCTTTCAAAACCTTTCAAAGATGCCTTAAGTAATTACTTACAGATCAGCTAGTGAGCGTCTTTTATCCTCAGAGCGTGCTCTTGATTCCTGGCTGAAGTCTGTGCACTGGAGCTTAGCTCTGGGCTGTGAACCGTCACTTCCAGAAGCTGCCCGTGAGCAGCAGCGCCTTCCCAGTACTTAGCATGCTTTTGTGCCTCCAGCTGACCTTAGGACTTAAGGTTTCCAGCATCCCCATTCCAAAGCATTTGTCAAATTTTGGCCAATTAAATTTAAAGTAAGTGCTGATGAGCAAAATTCGTGTTAATTTATAAGAACTGGTTTGCAGTGAAGTGTGTGAAGGAGACACCAAGGAGAGCGACTAGAATGTGGGTGCATAAGTTAGATGATGTAACACAATATCATTGCTAAGTTTTTTAAATGGTTACTGTGGTAACTGTCACACCAGAGAAGAAGCATTTATCAAATATGCCATGCTATGAACTTCTTGAAAACTACATAGGAGCTTAGACTTCTGGGTTAAAAAAAAAAGATTCCTTAAGTTTTTTCATGATTCCTTCTGTTTTGAAGAAGCTGTGTATGTCTGCCTCAGGTCTGTAGCGGGCGGTCCTGGCCAGGCTTTGGGGCCGCAGTCTGTATAGCTGGTTTTTCCTCCTGTTAGGCTTTCTGACGCTTACTTTTCTCACACAGCCTCTTAACACATTAGCTCATGTGTGAGTTGGTTTGAAATGTTTGAAATTTCAAAACTTGCTGTTCTGCTTTGAAAACCATGTGAACTAAGAGTAGAGGGGATACGCATGGGAAGTGCAGCTACAGATGGTGAGCGGCAGAACCCCTTCTGTGTCAGCCATGGATGCCAGTCATTGCTAAAGAGAATATCATTACATTAAGTGTAGTTTATTTGGTATTCCTATTATCCTAGATTTTATGTGATCTTTGCTTTAAATAAAACTTGAGCAATGATTACTACTGTATAATAGTTATTACACATAGGGATTGCTTTTGAATGCTGTTGTGAGTAAGCTGATAGACGTGTCCTTACCGAGCTGTTACTGTGAAGATTACATAGGTTACATAAGAATCCAGTGATTTTATGAAATTTCCTCGGGATGCACTTTGTCTTATTTTGTAGCTCCATCTTTGTCATCTTCTGAAGGCAGGTGTCTTAGTCACTGCTGTGAAGAGACACATGACCACAGCAACTCTTATAAAGGCAGGCGTTTACTTGGGGCTGCCTTACAGGTTCAGAGGTGTAGTCTGTTGTCATCATGGAAGGCATGGCTGGAGAAGGAGCCAAGAGTTTGATATCTGGATTGGCAGGCAACAGGAAAACACCCGCACACTCACACACTGGTTTGAGCATCTAAGATCTCAAAACCCACCCCCGTAGTGACACAGTTCTACAACAAGACCATACCTGCTAGTACCACTCCACAGCAGGAGAGGGCTTAGCACCCTGTCCTCTCTTTCAACCTTCTCTCCAATAGGGGGGAGTTGGGGTAGTCATTCTTGTGGTGATCTGGAGTAACCATGGGTTTCCCTTCAAAGGAAGGTTCTGTGGCAAGATGTATGTTAATAGGCACTCTTGATAGATTCCAACCTTCTACTTAAAAATACAGCTCCCACTATTTTTCTTCAAACTCCTGGAAAATCAGCAAACACATTGCCAAAGTCCATTGATTAGATATCATAAGTTGGAGACTCTCCACTTTTTGTTCCAGTGTGGAAAGATCGGTAGAATCAGATTGTTCCCCAAGTAGTTAAACATTTATTTTATTTTATTTTTATGACTTAAAAGTTTTGGGTGTGCTTAGTTAAATCATTGAAATAACAAGCAAAGTTTTTCTCTTTGCTTAATAGACATATCCAGTCCAGTCGCATGGTGGAAACTACCTGGGTCATAGCATTCACCAAGTATCTGTTGCCCAGAACTATAACCTAGGGCCTGATCCTATGGGCTCGCTGAGATCTCTGCCTCCAAATATGAACTCAGTAACAGCACACACCATCCAACCTCCATATTTAAGGTAAGTATTGGAGATCTGTGTTAATTTTCCCTAGTTTTAGAACAAGAACCTACAGACTCTTCTCCTTACAGTAACATTTCCAATCTTTACTTTTGTTGTTGCTTGCTTGTTTGTTTGAGATGGCATCTCTACATAGCCCTATGTGTCCTAGAATTCACTGTATAGACCAGACTGGCCTCAAACTCTTAGAGATGAATCTGCCTCTGCCTCCTGAGTACTGACTCAAAGGTGGGTGCTGCTGAGGCGAGCCAGTGCTCCCATTCTCACTCCTAAGTGGAGAGCTAACTTGGCCGTTACTGCTCTCACTGGGTGCAGTGGTGCTGCTTTACTTCAACTAAACCTTGCTAGTTGTTAAGATTTAAACCCACAGTTAAGACCCTAGGAAGAAGTCTGTCTGTATCTTGTAGTGGTCCTTCCTAGGGACTGATGCCACAGTGCTCTTAGAACTGTGCTGTGGTAAGCTAGCCTAATGAAGCTATGCTATGGACGCTTGCCTGTACGTACTCCTAAATATTAAAAAAAATTACTGCCGTCACCTGTAAAAGGAAGTAAGATTGGACAGTGGACTTGGTTTAATATTTCTGTACAAGTATTCTCTGGAAATCATAGTTTAAATTTTCCTATTTACGTTATTACAGAATATATATTCAGTGTTATATGCAATTGCCCTTTAAGGTCCCTTTTCATCTTAAGTCCATGAGTAGATAGGTGTAAGGACTATCCAAAAAGTAAGTGGGCCTGTATCTGTGGGTTACATGACAACAGTTTGTTATTCTGAGTACCAGTAGGTATTATGGAGGAAAATCTGGTATATCTACATTAATCTTCTTGTAAGCAACATATTTGGTGTGATTTAAAATTAAATGTTTTGAATATATTTGTGTCATAGTAGAAATAGGAGAAAAGCACAGTCCTTCTGTTTGGTGTGATTTGTTTTCCTCTTAAGTGTCAGTGAGTCTGTCTATGTGGTCAGTCCCAAAGTGTTCTTTGCAGGGATCTGATGCAGAGATATGGTCAATCCCAAAGTATTCTATGCCGTAGTCTAATGTAAAGATGTGGTCAGTCCCAAAGCATTCTGTGCCGAAGTCTAATATAAAGATGTGGTCAATCCCAAAGCATTCTGTGCAGGAGCTTAATGCAGAGATGCGTAATCAATCCCAAAGCACTCTGTGCAGGGGTCTAATTCAGACCACACTGTTCTGCTTTTGAAAGTGCTAAGCTCTCGTCAGAGGGAAGTGTGGGGGTGTGGGGTGCCTCTTGAGCAGGACTCTGCTTTCTCAGTCACTGGCCACAGGAGTCACAGGCACGTGCAGTTTGCATCCTCAGTGCCTTCAGTACTTTGAGCAAGAGGTTTTGGAGAGAGCAAGTTAAATAAGCCTTCTAATCTTACAGCTGTTGCTTTGTGAACATTCCTTTTCCCTTAGCTTATTATTGAAAGTCTATGTTAATGTACGAGAGACTACAAGATAGCATCTCATTGCTACAAGATGGCATCTCACTGCATGGAACCTCGAGGTTTAAATGAAAAAAAAAAAATTGCAAAATTTTAGTGCTTCGAATGAAGAGGCACGCAAAGCCTGTCTGGTCTACATAGTACTATAAAGTGAGACCCTGTCTTTATGGATAGATGGATGTATAGACAGACAGACAGACAGACAGACAGACAGACAGATGCTCACCATCATCTTAGGTAGAAGAAACAGTTTTCTTTCTGTCAGATTTCTGACTTTCACTTGGAGCTAGGCATTTCTCCATTGTTACCCCCGGCCTTCCTCGGGGTGCTTGTGTGGAGGCCTTACCCTCCTCACCGTCTCCTCGGCTAGTCTCAGGTGCTCCTCTAGCCGCTTCTGTGTCCTGGCTGCTTGCTCCCTCCCCTAGCTTTTTTCTGTAATTTTGTGTGCTGTCTAGGGATGCTTCTGTGGGCGCCTTTGCCTTGCTGGTTTGTTGCCCATATGAGTATGTGTGGCAGCCAGAGGTCAGGATGTCTTCTTCAGTCTCAGTCTGGATACTGCTTGTCAAAATAGGATCTGAGGTCCCCTGGAGGTAGAGTTAGAGATGGCCTGTTCTTCTGCAGGAGCAACCAATGCCCTTAGCTGCTGAGCCACCCCTCCAGTGTTCTCAGTATAGTCTCTCACTTCTCTGAAACACTCTGTTTGGCTGCACTGGTCTGACAAAGAGCTCGTATCTGTCTCCCTGTCTTGGGGTCAGCTAGAGACCCAGATTTACTCTCCATGCTTCCACAGTGAGCAGCGTCCAGTTCTGTTCTCCTGTGTAGATGTGAGAAATCGTGCCAGGCAGTGGTGATAGATGCCTTTGATCTCAATACTCAGGAGGCAGAGGCAGGCAGATCTTTCTGAGTTCAAGGCCAGCCTGGTCTACACAGTGAGTTCTAACACAGTTGGGGCTACATAGAGAAACACTGTCTCAAAAAACCTACCACCCAACAAACAAAAAAATTAAGTGACTAGTCTGATGGCTATATACACTTGAAAAGAAAATGGGGAATGCATGTTTGTCATGATAATCTGTTGCTGCGACTTGATTTTCTTTGTGAAACTTTATTTGCAGCACTGGACAGGACCCTGTTTCCAATCCTTCTTACATGAACCAGAGTGCTCGTCCTCAGGCAGCTGCTGGTCTGGCTGCCTACCCACAGCCCATGGGGATGTCTGCAGATGTGTCTTCTTTCCAGAACATGGCATCCGGTTTGCCTCAGCTGGCTGGCTTTCCAGTGGCAGTTCCTGCGCCTCCAGCTGCACAGCCACAAGCAAGTTACCACCAGCAGCCACTCCTTTAGAGACACACCAGGACCTGCTGACCGTCTTCGTGGGTGTGCCACTCAACCCTGGGGATTCTAATCTGAAATTAAAAGTTCACTCAAAAAGAACCATGAATAAATAAAGCACAAAACCCAACCTTATCCTGGAAGGCCGTAAAAAGGGTTTTTTTCCAGTCCAGTTGTCTTGAAGCTGATCTTTTGGGCAAAGGCTGCTTGGATGTTGTGAGTTAGTCTGCTGTTCTGTCTGGGTCCTTACTGAGGAGCTGTATGACACTACATGGCATGAGATAGGAGTGTGGAGTTTTTCTCTAAAGAAACTATTGTTTCCTCCAAGATGTGATTTTTGAGGAGCACTGAAGACCTTTAACATTTTTGTCTGCACTCCCCCGACCCCCACCCCTAATTTCCCACACTCTGTAATTTTAAAAGGCGAACATCTTTTAGTGCAAGCCTTTAGCTTGCCAGCATTATTTCCTGTCGGCTCCTTAAATTACAGTTGTGTTTGCAGTGCTGTCAGGTTTGTTCTCAGTGTAATGCTGAGTAGTAATTAGAATATACTGTGTACAGAAGAAAGAACAATTTAGAAGGTACAAAAATGTTTTCTGTTATTAATAGTGAAAACCATATAAATGCGAATATTGCAAAGCAGTTAGCCAGTCCTCTCAGCTGAAGGCCAAGGAACGCCATGAGATGTTAGCCTTCCCCAGGAAGGGCATTCTCTCTACTCGTGTCCCTGGTATTCAGAATTGTTTTCTAGTGACGCTGGTGGATGTCTAATGAAGGTGCTGTGCTTTGGATCTTGCCTGCCACATATGCAGACACTGCACTTACTTCTTAGGGATTCTCAGTGAATCTGAGCCAGGAGACACTTCCCATAATCTGATGTGATAGAAACCATCATGGGTGTTAAGTGTGAGGTGGGCGTTAACTCTCTTACTGAAGTGATTGACACTCCATTGGAAAGTTGTCATGGTGCCAAGCTTTCACGTGTCATCATGAAGGGATCGTGCATCCCCTCAGAAGTAATTCTGAGCCTTTGCAGAAACAGCAGGCAGCAGTTTGGTGGACATGGACCTGACAGGACAGGTCAGGGGTTTGTGGACACGGGCTGACAGGACAGGTCAGGCCGCTTTTCCAAAGCTCCTGTTTTAAATTAGTTCATAGTACAAGGTCCCACAGACTGTAAGAATTGGTGGTAAACCATAGGGATTTTCTCTTAAAACTTTGCACACTACTTTATTGTATCAACTTTTTACACAACACAAACTAGAAAACATAGATGCACATGTTTCAGATCTGTGATATTTACACTGGGAAATGTTCTAAACTTAATTTTTTAAAATTTAAAAATTTTGCACTTCTATATATTTTTTAAGCCCTTAATTTTTATTAAAAATCCATTGGGAGACAATTTGGAAATCTTGTCATTCATCTATTTATAGATACTTGGTTATAAGTATGCTATTTTTTTTTTCAAAGAAAGGTTCTTTGTTTTAGAACCTACTACTGCATAAAATAGTCGGCACAGAAGAAAGAGTAGGCAGTCCCTCCCTGCAAGCCTGTGTTTTGTGAGTATCTGGTTTTCAGATACAGGACACTGGAAGGTTTTTCAGTCCTTAGCCCTCATGTTCTGTTTTTCCTGCAGCCTTTTCCTTTCAGCTGAACTCAGCGATGTACTTACGAGGATGGACTGCAGCCCGGCACCTTACTGTTTGGAGAACAACCTCCTGCTCTTTAAAAATTAAGTAAATAAACATAAAAGTCCAGAGCTGCTCTTAATAACGTTTGTAAGATGAACATGTCTTCCCTCCGCTTCCCAACTGTGTTTACTAAGCTCGTGCTGGTGTTTGTGAGTCTCATGTTCACTTACTGTCTAAATTATAAAAGCTTTGTGTAGTCAGTGTAAATACTGCGTGCTCGTCAAGTGGGGACCAGCCAGTAAAGCTCAGCTGTTTTGGAATAATAAAACATGCCGCGTGACCTGTATATAAATAGTGTATATTGGTGTCTGTGAAGTTTAATATATGCAGAAATTTCTTCCTCCTACATTTTATTTTTTTCCATTCATAAATTTGTGTTGCAGAGTTATTGTTAGCCTAAAATGATATTAAATCTGTATTGATCTGATTTCAGTATTAATAGGAAATGTAAAGATATATATTTTCCCATGATCCTATTGAACTATACTTATTTTAAGATGTTTGTAGCTATTTATTTTCTGCCAAAGGAATAGTCTACCTTCAGATTTCTACATTGGGTTCATATTTAATGTTTTCTAACAAAATTTTTTTAATTTCATTTTTCATATAAATCTTGATATATTAGAAAAATTCCAAAAATATATAGAATTTTATAGTAAAAAACATTTCCTTGGATGTTAAGAGAAATATGTTTGAAAAGTCAACAGTCTGCCAACATTGTCTTTTTTTTTTTTTTTTTTTGGTAATTTGCTTACAAAATTATCTACATGTTATCTTTTTGCTTAGCATTTAAATATGTATTTCCATTATGCTATTTCAAGTACTTGATATTTGACTAATGATTGTACTGTATACTGAAGATGATAATAAAGTTTCATCTACATTTTGAAAAATTGTAAATATGGCTGGTTTAGGGATATAACTCAGTGATAGAGTTTGTTCTTCATCCTTCAACACTGCAAGATGGGGGAAGATGGCCTTAGGGAGCTTTCTGACTTTTAAAGACGTTTTATGTGTCTCCGGTATATAGGTGTTTTGTCTGCATGCATATCACTCAGGCCAGAAGAGGGCATCAGTTCCCCTGGGACTAGAGTTAGGGCCGATTGTGGGTGCCTGTGTACTGACCGCTGAACCCCTTTCCACTTCTGGCATCTCTTTAAAAGCTTTTCTTAGTGAAAGACATAGTGTAAGACTCCCGTCTACTCCTGGGTCAGGCTTTGTTGAATTGTTGCTGTAGTGTAACACCAATGTTGTTCTTAAGGCTAATAAATTATAAATAACACAGCACCAACTTAGTGATTCCACCAAAAGGTTGATTTCTTTCTTAATTAACTTCAAATTTGGCTCATAGATAAAAGGGAGGACTCAGGTTGATTTTGTGGCTTTGTTTGACTTCATTGTTTTCTTAATAAAGTTTCTGGGTTTTTGTTTTTCCCCAGAGGAAAAATTACTGTAAGTTGTAAATTTGTGAAGCTAAATTTGAATTTGAGTAGTTTTTTTTTTTTTGTTTGTTTGTTTTTATGTAGCTTGCACGATTTAGTGAAATGAAGTGTCCCAAACTCATACTCACTTAGAATGTCATATGTGACCTTACTTGAAGTGGTCTGAAGGTAAATGAGCAGAACCATTCCCACAAAGGATGGAGTCTGAAGCAATGATGCCTTTTTCATAAGAAGATGAAAGGGCAGGACTCAGTGAGTGAGGCTGCGTGCAGGAGACAGGCTGCACTGCTCTGAGGAAAGAAAAGGCTGCCAGGGACCTCAGAAGCTGGAACACGGACAGGACCCTTTGAGGGAACATGTTCTGCCAGTGCCACTCGCAGACCTTTAGCCTCCAGAGCTGGGAAGAAATTTGTTTCTCCTGTTTAAACCTCCAACATTACGGCACTCGGTTACAAAGACCCGGAATTTAGCACACAGGTAACCACACCCAACAGTTCTGGGTATCCTGCACTTGGAACTTTCAAAGATTGCTTAAATCATGTTGGCATACGAGTTGTGAAAAGTGTATGTAGTCCAGTCGGCAGTTCTCTTCACCCTTGCTAAACCACAATGAAAATGCACAATAGATGACTAACCCACCCTCCCCACCCAGCTAATACATAACTCCATTTTACGGATTTGTTTTCTCACGTCTGGATTTGATCACTTTATGCCAGAACTGTTCAAAGGTAACAGGCTCACCTGATTTTGCATTGACTGCTCACTCCTTTGCACATCGTGAGTAGGGACTTAGTGGTGGGATCGATATTTAAAGGCAAACAGGAGCAGAACTGGATGACAAAGGATGACAAAGAATGATTTATGGGAAAATTTTTAAAAAATACTTATAAAGTAAGAAACCACCTACTTGACATTTGGCATAGGAAGCAGTGACATCTTTTTCTTTTTTAGTTGATGTGAAGTTCACATAATAAAGTTAACCATTTTAAAGCAAATACTTGTAATGGAGTTTAAGTATATACATTACAAATCACCTTGAGTTTGAAAGCAAGGCGTTCTTGTGTTTGACTCTTTCACATTAGCCTAATGTTTTCTGGTTTGTGTTATGATCGATCACACCTAGAGCCTTGAGCTTATAGGCCAAGTGCTCTGCCACTAGGCTAAGCTTGATGCTTCCTGCTGTTTATTTCTATTGTACCGTGTGTCCGTACTTCATTGCTTCTATAGCTACATAATGCTGTTACCTGTGCACCCACTGCAGTACACAAACACACCACAGCTAAGACAGGTTTTCCCTTTGTAGTGTAGGCTGTCTTCACAATCAAGATCACTCCTATTCAGCCTCCAAGAGAAGAAATTAGGCCTAGACCTGCGATCAGAACTTGATGGTAATGGATGGGCTCTCTGAGGTTGTGTGGCTCTGTCACACAGAATAGAACCAACACTAAGGATGTGAGCTCAGTGCACCCAGCACTGTTCTACCGAGAAGTGGTGATGTCATCAGAGCATTGTGGTTGTGAGTAAAGAGGTATTGAAGCAGATGTACTCACAGCAAAAGATAGCAAAGGGGAGGGGGATCCAACATGCGTTCCTGTAGGCTTAGAGTTTTCAAAACCTACTTTAACCTCCCTTCTAGCCCACCACCCACCAGAGGTGGGGGAAAAGAAAGGTCAAAAGGAAACTGGGTAGATCTGTTTAGAAATAGTTCTTTGGGGTGATTCCAGTTTTTGTTGTTAGCAGTCCTGTCCACTAGCAAGACATCAAACACAAATCAATAGCAGCAGCTTGGTTGAGAAGAAACCATGAGGCTCTGCTGACTGGCATGAGTCCTCGGAAGCAGACAGGAAACAGCCAGAATACCACCAGAAGTTTCTTGGTGCATTTCTTTCTACAAAGTCCTGACCAGTGAAGATCAGCAAATAAAGCAAGGTGAACCAGTGCAAGAGTATCATCAGTGAGGACCAATGGATGCGTGGCAACGAATTACAAAGCCAACCAATGCAAGAGCACTGTCCACTCTCTGCTGGGTTATACAAACACTCTTTCAAAACATCACTTGTCCTCTCAAGTGTCTGCTCCAGCAAACATCCTCTCATAAGACAGTTACCAGAAAAACATCACATGACACAACTCAGTCTCCAAAGAAACCAGAAATCTCCACTTCATCTCAGGCCTATGTGGGCACTATATCCAACATCGATTTTACACATCCATCTTTCCCCACTTCTGTATGTTAGACTGACCCACACCCCAAGATTCCTTGTGCGTCAGTTGTTTGGTCCTGTTAACTTTTTTTTCCTTACTGGTATGCTTTTGTCCACTTAATGAGTTAGTTAAATGGTCAGCCCTAATGTCACTGGCCCCAAATAATGCTATGCTTTTGAAGCATCTTGTAACTATGTTTAAGCAGTTCCCACTGGCTGATGCTTTCTTCCTGTGTCTGTAGTTGACAGTATAATTTGCTTTTTAAAATGTGCTTTTTTTCAACCAGACACCTCATTTTAATGATTCTGTATAGAAGTCAGTAAACAAAATGATGGTACTTGCCTTCCCAGACTCCTTTGCAGCCAGAGTGACCATCTGCATTGTTTTCAACCCAGTGAGATTTAGGTCAGAGGTCTTGGGATGGTCTTCCTAAGAAGAAAGAAAAATGGTTAAAAAGAAGCTTTGGCTTAGTAGAGTCCATGCCAGGAGATAAAGCAGTAATTTTGTAACCATGAAGGGTAAAGTCCCAATGGCTTAGAAAGATAACATCTTTGAATGGCTATATCACTTCATGAGTGAAAATTAAAGATCTTATCTACCAGTTCATCTGCCAGCTTGCTGTTGGGTAAGTTTAAGCCTGCATAGGTCTGTGGAAGACTTCAAAACTCAGAGCCATAATTTAGTTGTATTCCCAGGGCTTGGCATAGGCTCATAATATATCTGGAATGACAATTGAAACTGAATTTAGCCAAGAGCTCCATGGTACATTCCAGGGCCTGTATCCTCTAATCCACATGATTGCTTATTGGCATCATTGCATTGTGTGTGTGTGTGTGTGTGTGTGTGTGTGTGTGTGTGTGTGTGTGTGTGTGTGTTTGGAAGGAGATGTAGAGGTTAGATGACAACTTTGGGGAGTCGGTTCTTCCACTGTGTGGGTCCAGGACCAGCCTTGCTGGTGAGATTTTATGGGTGTAACTTCTGACATTTCTAGGAGACAGTCTCATGGCAAACTCCCAGTCTTTCTGGGTCTTATAATTTTTCTACTTTTTATCTTTGAAATGACCCCTGAGCCTTAGGTGCAAGAGTTGTGTTGTAGATGTATCCCCTAGGACTAACCTCTATAACTCTTATACATTTTGATTGGTTGTGATTTTCTGAAATGTTCTCCTTTGTTACAAGGTGAAGCTTCCTCGATGAGGGGTGAGGACATATTTAGAATGTAGTTATGGATTATGCTGGTTTAGTAAAATGATGGGGTTAGCTTTTTCAAGATTCATGACATCACTGGTCCTGAGTAGGTAGCCCAGTTTCCGGTACGAGATGTGATTTCCCTCTTGTTGAATGTATCTCTAATTAAAGAGTTGCTGGGGGCTGGAAAGATGGCTCAGTGGTTAAGAGCACTGACTGCTCTTCTAAAGGTCGTGAGTTCAAATCCTAGCAACCACATGGTGGCTCACAACCACCCATAACAAGATCTGACGCCCTCTTCTGGAGTGTCTGAAGACAGCTACAGTGTACTTATATATATAATATATATATAAAGAGTTGTTGGTTAGTGTCAAGGTATGAGAACCAGTACTATACACCCTCTAGTTGCTGTGCTGTGCTGGTTTCTGTTGTGCTTCCTAAGTGTCATAGCCGAATAGGACAGTTGGTTGCTTCTTTCCTTTAGAAGCTTGCATAGTGCCTTCTGGTGCCATAAAAGCTGTCCCAGGGAGGGTCATTTGGGTTGTTTTCAGCCCTGGAACCTCTCGGTGTTTGCATTGTATCTTAAGTAATAGGGCCTAGGGAGGGCCTAGGGAGGAAACCAAGGCCAATTACAATATCCTGTAGTGTTTTGGGAGTCTGTTGGACAACTCTAACCAACAACTAAAAAGAGGGCTGCTTGCTCCTGGTGCTGGGGTTTTGTTTGATGGTCTATGGCTCTTGGAGGAAATATTGTCAGCACAGATAAGAAATTTTCATTTAAACTATATATGGATGTTATATACTGACTTATGTATATTAGAGGTATTTTAGGTAGTTAATAGTATGATTCCTCTAGTTCTCTCTTTTCTGCTTACATATGATCAGAAGTTTAGTGGATACCATAAGTGTCTGATACTTCTCTGGTGTCTGCCCTCTTTAGAGTCAGTATGTTCTAGTCTGTAAGGCAGGTATATCAGAGCCACAGCCTAGACTACAGGCCAGGACACACAATGTGGCTACCTGAGAAAACACTGAATGCGCTGGCTAAAAGAAATACAGGATAAAATAAATTAACTCGTAGGTAGTACCTAAATAAAAACCACCACTTATCTTGACAATGACTATGCTTACAACTGACTTTGAGCTGTGTTTCCATAGCCTTCTGAATCGTTTGTACCCTGCAAGATTATAATCAGGGAAGACTGTTTTCTTTCTTTCTTTCTTTCTTTCTTTCTTTCTTTCTTTCTTTCTTTCTTTCTTTCTTTCTTTCTTTCTTTCTTTCTTTCTTTCTTCAGCTTTGTTTTTCTTTTTTTCTTTTTTTTTCTTTTCTATATTCTTTCTTTATATTGCAAATGATTTCCCCTTTCCCTGTTCCACCCTCCCTATAAGTCCTATAAGCCCTCTTCCTTCTGCCCATTCGCCAATCAACCCCTTCCCACTTCTCTGTCCAGGTAATCCCCTAGATTGCTGCATCAAGCCTTTCCAGGACCAGGGCCCTCTCCTTCCTTCCCTCTTGGGAATGATTTGATATGTGAATTGTGTCTTGGGTATTCAGAGCTTCTGGGCTAATATCCACTTATCAGTGACTGCATTCATGTGTGTTCTTTTGTGATTGGGTGACCTCACTTAGGATGATATTTTCCAGTTCCAACCATTTGCTTAGGAATTTTGTGAATTCATTGTTTTTAATTGCTGAGTAGTATTCCATTGTGTAAATAATGTACCACATTTTCTGTATCCATTCCTCCACTGAGGGACATCTTGGTTCTTTCCAGGTTCTGGCTATTATAAATAGGGCTGCTATGAACATAGTGGAACATGTGTCCTTACTGCATGCCGGGGAATCCTCTGGGTATATGCCCAGGAGTAGTATAACAGGGTCCTCCAGAAGTGTCATGTCCAGTTTTCTGAGGAACCGCCAGACTGATTTCCAGAATGGTTGTACCAGCTTGCAATCCCACCCACAGTGGAGGAGTGTTTCTCTTTATCCACATCCTTGCCAACACCTGCTATCTCCTGAGTTTTTAATCTTAGCCATTCTGACTGGTGTGAGGTGAGATCTCAGGGTTGTTTTGATTTGCATTTCCATAATGACTAATGATGTTGAACATATCTTAAGGTGCTTCTTAGCCATTCGAAATTCTTCAGGTGAAAATTCTTTGTTTAGCTCTGTACCCCATTTTTTAATAGGGTTATTTGACTCTCTGGAGTCTAAATTCTTGAGTTCTTTGTATATATTGGATATTAGCCCTCTATCGGATGTAGGGTTGGTGAAGATCTTTTCCCAATTTGTTGGTTGCTGATTTGTCTGATTGACAGTGTCCTTTGCCTTACAGAAACTTTGTAATTTTATGAAGTCCCATTTATCAATTCTTAATCTTAGACATAAGCTATTGGTGTTCTGTTCAGGAAAATTTCCCCTGTGCCCATATGCTCAATGCTCTCCCCCAGTTTCTTTTCTATTAGTTTCAGTGTGTCAGGTTTTATGTGGAGGTCCTTGATCCACTTGGAGTTGAGCTCAGTACAAGGAGATAAGAATGGATGGATTTGCAGTCTTCTGCATGCTGACCTCCAGTTGAACCAGCACCATTTGTTGAAAAAGCTATCTTTTTTTTTCCAGTGGATGGTTTTAGCTCCTTTGTCAAAGATCAAGTGACCATAGGTGTGTGGGTTCATTTCTGGGTCTTCAATTCTATTCCACTGAACTACCTGCCTGTCACTGTACCAATACCATGCAGTTTTTAACACTATTGCTCTGTAGTACTGCTTGAGGTCCAGGATACTGATTCCCCCAGAAGTCCTTTTACTGTTGAGAATAGTTTTAGCTATCCTGGGTTTTTTTGTTATTCCAGATGAATTTGAGAATTGCTCTTTCTAACTCTATGAAGAACTGAGTTGGGATTTTAATGGGGATTGTATTGAATCTGTATATTGCTATTGGCAAGATGGTCATTTTTACTATATTAATCCTGCCAATACATGAGCATGGAAGATTTTTCCATTTTTCTGAGGTCTTCTTCCATTTTCTTCTTCAGAGACCTGAAGTTCTTGTCATACAGATCTTTCACTTGTTTGGTTAGAGTTATACCAAGATACTTTATATTGTTTGTGGCTATTGTGAAGGGTGTCATTTCCCTAATTTCTTTCTCAGCCTCTTATCCTTTGAGTATAGGAAGGCTACAGATTTGCTTGAGTTGATTTTATAACTAGCCACTTTGCTGAAGTCGTTTATCAGCTATAGGAGTTCTCTGGTGGAGTTTTTTTGGTCACTTAAGTATACTATCATATCATCTGCAAATAGTGATAGTTTGACTTCTTCCTTTCCAATTTGTATCCCTTTGACATCCTTATGTTGTCTAATTGCTCTAGCTAGAACTTCAAGTACTATATTGAAAAGATATGGAGAGAGGGGGCAGCCTTGTCTAGTCCCTGATTTTAGTGGGATTGCTTCAAGATACTCTCCATTTAGTTTGATGTTGGCTACTGGTTTGCTGTATATTGCTTTTACTATGTTTAGGTATGCGCCTTGAATTCCTGTTCTTTCCAAGGCTATTAGCATGAAAGGATGCTGAATTTTGTCAAATGCTTTTTCAGCATCTAATGAAATGAACATGTGGTTTTTTTCTTTGAGTTTGTTTATGTAGTGGATTGCATTGATGGATTTCTGTATATTGAACCATCCCTGCATCCCTGGCATGAAGCCTACTTGATCATGGTTAATGATCTTTTTATGTGTTCTTGGATTTGGTTGGCAAGAATTTTATTGAGTATTTTTGCATAGATAATCATAAGAGAAATTGGTCTGAATTTCTCTTTCTTTGTTGGATCTTTGTGTGGGTTTGGTATCAGCGTAATTGTGGATTCATAGAATGAGTTGGATAGGGTTCCTTCTGTTTCTATTTTATGGAATAGTTTGAAGAGAATTGGTGTTAGGTCTTTTTTGAAGATCTGATAGAATTCTACACTAAAACCATCTGGTCCTGTGCTTTTTTTGGTTGGAAGACTTTCAATGACCACTTCTATTTCTTTAGGGGTTATGGGACTGTTTAGATGATCTATTTGATCCTGATTTAATTTTGGTATTTGGTATTTGTTTAGAAAATTATCCATTTCTTCCAGATTTTCCAGTTGTGTTGAGTATAGGCTTTTGTAGTAGAATCTGATGATTTTTTGAATTTCCTCAGTTTCTGTTGTTATATCACCCTTTTCATTTCTAAGTTTGTTAATTTGGATACTGTCTCTGTGCCCTCTGGTTAGTCTGGTTAAGGGTTTATCTATCTTGTTGATTTTCTCAAAGAACCAGCTCCTGGTTTTGTTAATTCTTTGTATGGTTCTTTTTGTTTCTACTTGATTGATTTCAGCCCTGAGTTTGATGATGTCTGTCTTCTACTTCTCTTGGGTGAATGAACTTCTTTTTTGTTCTAGGGCTTTCAGGTGTGCCATTAAGCTGCTAGTGTATGCTCTCTCCAGTTTCTTTTTGGAGGCACTCAGGGCTATGAGTTTTCCTCCTAGCACTGTTTTCATTGTGTCCCATAAATTTGGGTAGGCTGTGCCTTCATTTTTGTTAAATTCTAAAAAGTCTTTGATTTCTTTTTTTATTTCTTCCTTGACCGAGGTATCATTGAGTATAGTATTGTTCAGCTTCCATGTGTATGTTGGATTTCTGTTGTTTTTGTTGTATTGAAGACCACTCTTACTCCATAGTGATCTGATAGGAGGCATGGGATTAGTTCTATCTTCTTATATCTGTTAAGGTCTGTCTTGTGACCAATTGTATGGTCGATTTTGGAGAAGGTACCATGAGGTGCTGAGAAAAAGGTATATTCTTTTGTTTTAGGATAAAATGTTATATATATATATATATATATATATATATATATATATATATATATATATATATATGTTAAATCCAATTGGTCCAAAGCTTCAGTTAGTTTCACGGTGTCCCTATTTAGCTTCTGTTTTCCTCATCGGTCCATTGAGTAGATTGGAGTGTTGAAGTCACTCACAATTATTGTTTTAGGTGCAATGTGTGCTTTGAGCTTTCGTAAAGCTTCTTTTATGAATGAGGTACCCTTGCATTTGGAGCATAGATGTTCAGAGTTGAGAATTCTTCTTGGTGGATTTTTCCTTTGACCAGTAAGAAGTGTCCTTCAATGTCTCTTTTGATGACTTTAGCCTGGAAGTCAATTTTATCTGATATTAGAGTGGCTACTCTGGCTTATTTCCTGAGACCATTTGCTTGTAAAATTGTTTTCCAGCTTTTTACTCTGAGGTAGTATTTGTCTTTGACACTGAGGTTTCCCATATGTGATTCCCATACGCTGCAAAATTTAGGGTCCTGTTTACGTATCCAGTCTGTTAGTCTATCTTTTTATTGGGGAATTGAGTCCATTGGTGTTAAGAGATATTAAGGAATAGTGATTATTACTTCCTGTTATTTTTGATGTTATTTTTATGTTTGAGTGGTTATCTTATTTTGGGTTTGATGAAAGAAGGTTACTATCTTGCTTTTTTCAGGGTTTAGTTTCCCTCCTTGTATTGGTGGTTTCTACCTATTATCCTTTGTAGGGCTGGGTTTGTGGAAAGATAATTGTGTAAATTTGGTTTTATCATGGAATATCTTGGATTCTCCATCTATGGTGATTGAGAGTTTTGCTGGGTATAGTAGTCTTGGCTGGCATTTGTGTTCTCTTAGAGTCTGCATGAGATCTGCCCAGGATCTTCTAGCTTTCATGGTCTCTGGTGAGAAGTCTGGTGTAATTCTGATAGGTCTTCCTTTATATGTTACTTGGCCTTTTTCTCTTACTGCTTTTAATATTCTTTCTTTGTTTAGTACAATTGGGGTTTTGATTATTATGTGACAGGAGGTATTTCTGTTCTGGTCCAGTCTGTTAGAGTTCTGTAGGCTTCTTGTATGTTCATGGGTATCTCTCTCTTTAGATTAGGGAAGTTTTCTTCTGTAATTTTGTTGAATACATTTATTGGCCCTTTAAGTTGGGAATCTTCACTTTCTTCTATACCTATTATCCTTATATTTGGTCTTCTCATTGTGTCCTGGGTTTCCTGGATGTTTTGGGTTACAAGCTTTTGCATTTTGCACTTTGTTTGACTGTTGAGTCAATGCTTTCTATAGTATCTTTGGCATCTGAAATTCTTTCTTCTATCGCTTGTATTCTGTTGTTGATATTTGCATCTATGACCCCTGATTTCTTCCCAAGGTTTTCTATCTCCAAAGTTGTCTTTCTTTGTGAGTTCTTAGTTTTTTCTACTTCTGTTTTTATATCCTGCATAGTTTTGCTCAGTTCCTTCACTTGTTTGTTTGTGTTTTCCTGTAATTCTTTAAGAGATTTTTGTGTTTCCTCTTTCATGACTTCTGCATATATTTATTTAAGTGATTTTTGTGTTTCCTCTTTATTGGCTTCTATCTGCTGACCCATATCCTCCTGAATTTCTTTAAGTGATTTTTGTGTTTCTTTTGTAAGAGCTTCTACCTTTTGATTCGTGTTCTCCTGTATTTCTTTAAGAGCTTTATTTATGTCCTTCTTGTTATCCTCTAATAGCATCATGCCATGTGATTTTAAATCCACATCTTATTTTTTCTGGTGTGTTGGGGTATCCAGGACTTGCTGTTGTTGGAGAATTTGGTTCGGATGCTGCCATATTGCCTTGATTTCTGTTAGTAACATTCCTACGTTTGCCTTTTGCCATCTGGATATCTCTGGCATTAGTTGGTCCTGTTGTCCCTGTCTGGTGCTTGAACCTCCTGTGAGCCTGTAAGGCTATTTCCGTACCTCTGGATGACTGGGTTTCCCCCTGGCACAGATTGCTGATGGGCTGCTCTACTCTTGGGTGTCATTGGAGCCCCGGTGTGCCTTGCCCCAAGTAATGTTATACTCAGGTTGTCTCTGTCTACCTGGTGTTGCCTGTCCCATCCAGAAGCAAAGATGGCAGAGGCTGCAGGGACCCCTACCAAGTGCTGGTCACTCTGCAGGGCAAATATCCCATTACAGGGCTGGCACATAGATGACCCACAGAGCTGCCCAGGCCTTGGTTGCAGGCAGAAGCCTGGCAGGCTGTGTTCTGAGCAATGCTAAACTCTGGGATATCTCTGTGAACTTGGTGTTGCCTGTCTAGTCTATCTGGGAGCAAAGATGGTGGAGGCTGCGGCAAATGTTTTCATATTGGCAAGATTCTTAAGCCTAAGAAGTTGGGCAACAGAAAGGAAGAGGGTGTAAAAGAACATTCTGGCAGGAGGGTGAATATGACCAAAATACCTGTACAGGTAAACATCAGAAAGAAGTATTTTGTACACTAAGATCTGCCAATGAAATATACAGAAAGCTTCAAAGAAAAATATAATTTTTCATGACAATAATCTTTAATATTCTGAATATCCATAGCTTTTTAAACCGAATCTCAGTATGTGGATCAAAGCATTGGATCGAGAATAATCTTAGAGAAATTCTTGAGGAAGAAAGAATGGGGGAAATTCTGGGTATGGTGTTTCACACCTTATAATCCCAGAATTTGGAGGCTGAGGCAGGAGGATTGCACTGCATTTGAGGTCAGCTTGGGCTATGTGGTGTCAGACCCTATTCTGTGCCTGACTAAAAGAAAGAACGGCAAAGGTTCAGAACATTTACACAGGATTTGGTGGTAAATGTAAAAGGCTAATCCAGGAGAGCACAGTATGCTGCACTGTTACCTGCTGAGCCGGCTCAGCAGCCCTGTCCACACTCAGCTGCTTCCTTCTCACTCACAGAATGACCCACTGAGTCACTCTAAATTCTTCCTTATTCTTCCTGCAGATCACATGGTCAAGGCTATTGCAGCCACAAACCCACTTTTCTGCCTGGGCATTTTCTCTCTAATCTTACTGGGCAGGACGGTTTACAGGAGAAAGAATTCTGTTTGGCCTCAGGGTTTAAGGTATTTTCATCAAGCTGGACTCCATGTGTGGTGGAGGGAGCTTGCAGCACAGCTGGGTATAGCTGATGAATCAGGAAACAGAGACAGACCTAAATTGGGGAGTAGCCTATAACCCTCAAGGGTCCACCCCTACTGACTTGTGCCCACCCTTAGGTGGGCCCTAGATACTTAGGTTCTAGATCCAAAAAAGTTCTACTGATCCCCAAGCAGGACTGATAGCTGGAACCCAAGTGTTTAACATGGGTTACCATGTTAAGCATGAGCCTGTCTGGGACATTTCAGATCCAGATCATAGCAAAACAATGTTCTAAGTGCATGCCCCCTGGACAAAATAAAAAACCCACAATTTCTTATTCTGGGCTTTGTCCTATAAACCACTTTGTTATTTGTTTTATTTTAAATAATTTATGTTTTAATTTTATGTGCATTGGTGTTTTGCCTGCATGCATGCCTGTGTGAGGATGTTGGATCCTCTGAAACTGGAATTACAAACAGTTGTGATCTGACATGTAGGAGCTGGAAATTAAACCTAGGTCCTCTGGAAGAGCAGCCAGTTCTCTTAACTGCAGAGCCATCTCTAGCCCCTTATGATTTTTTTTTTAAAGTACCTTGAATATACTTTGGCTCCAGGAAGCACTTTGGAAAATACATCAATGAAGAGACACGGGAAGTTTATGAAGAAAGTGTTTATAGCAGACAGTGTGCTCCCACAGAATTCGGTGTCCTGATAAAGAAAGCAGATGGTATAGCCTGCCCTCGCTCAGAGTAATTCATTTTCTTTATCTCAGGCTCCTAATTTGCTAACCGTGGATTTCGTTCTAAATGAGTTGCTAAATTCTTTTGCAACTCTAAGATTTTAGTTTTAAAAATAAGAGTCAAAGAAATATTGTGAAGGTAGTTTGGAAGATTGCATTGCCTAGTCCCTACACTAGCTTCATACCTTAGCCAGTGTGACAGCATGCACAAGACCCATGCTAGATCAAGCTAATCAGAATCCCAGCCTAGAGTGGGGGAATGAGCATGCAACCCCAGCCCTGGCGGCAGGGCTGTGGGCGACTGACACCTGACTGGACAGAAAGCGAGTTTCGTTTAAGGGTGTTGCTCCTTGTTGTAGGTCAATAAGTTTCAAACCCCATTCCTATGAGCATGAATTGAACTCTTAGGCTTTAAAAGAAAAAGAAAGAGGAAGCGTGGGGTGAGTCAGGAAAGGGAAGCCATTGATCTGGAAGGAGCTGAGGAGCTCTGAACACGATCAAAACACGGTGTGTGGAATTCTCAAAGGCTTGATAAAATGCTTTCAGGATATTAATTGAATTTTAAACAAAACCTACAGTCCATCACCGAGCAGAAGGTTTTAATTCAAATTTAGCCCCCAAATTAGTTTTCCTTAACGTCCTTGGATCAGTCATGCTTTTGACTAGTGTATCTAAAAACCACGTCAAACCCAGAGCAGGTATATTTTGTGCTAGATGGTCTCCACCATCTATTGTTTTTGTCTTCTATTTGCTCTTAGCTCTGTCATAAATTTTGAGTTATTTTTTTAAGATCCAAAAATATTAAGAATAACAACTTAACTGTCACAGAATCCACATACTTTGCAACTTAGCCACTTAAAGAATGCAATTCAGGGCTTTGTGTTTTGCTTTGTTCAAGACCAAGCCTGTGGTGCCCAGGCTGCTCTCAAAGCCATATGCTCAAGTAATTGTCTTGCTTTCCCTTCCCGAACATGCCACGGTGCCCAGATAATTCAGTGGTTTTCAGTGTGTGTACATGTCTACAGTAATTACTACACTCATCTTTATCACTCTCAGTCCATCTGAACACCAAAGCCCTTGGACGCCAGGCTTAGTGAAGAAAGAACTTCCTGGACAAGCATGAGACAAGCATCAGTTCCCTAGCACCCATCTAAAAGCAGTGCTCAGGAGTCAGAGGCAGGATTTCTGGGTCAGGATTTCTAACTAACTAGCTGACTCAGTCGGTGATCTTTAGGTGCAGCAAGAGATTGCCTCAGTAGATGGTAGAGAATGTCTGAGGAAGACATCCCAAGCAGGCTTCCACGTGCACCTACCTACCTGTACACACACCACATATACTATACATACACAAACAACAACAACAAAAAAGGCACCCGATAACCTTGTGGTTATTATTTCTTGAGCCTCTCCCATCCCAAGCGATCTCTAATCTATTTCCTGTGTCTAAAGATTTGTTTATTCTGGACATTTCAGAGAAAGGGAGTCTTACTAATCCATGACCTTTTATGAATAGTTTCTTTCACTCTGCATAATATTTTTAAAGGATTTCAAATTTTATAGGTATAGGTGTTTTGCCAGCATGTGTGTCTCTTGTTCACCGTATGCATGCAGTATGGTGGAGGCCAGACATAGCATTGGATCTCCTGGGACTAGAGTTCCAGGTGGGTATTAGCCACCATGTGGGTGCTGGGAACTGAACTTAAGACCTCTGTAAGAGCAATGAGTGCTCTTAACCACTGAGCCATCTCTCCAGCTCCTTGCCTAATATGATGGTAGGTATTCTCGTCGGTGTGAGGTAGTAGCTGTCTCACATTGTGTCTCATTACAGAATGTATGAGACTAGATGATGCATAATGGGAGATAATTGATTTTTGCATAGTTCTAGAGATGGAATGTCGAAGGGGAATGTGCTACCACCTAGTGAAGGCCTTCTGTGTCACCACATAGCTGAAGGCAGGAAGGACAAGATACAGCAAATAGGAGCAAAAGTAACTTTTTTTTTTTTTAATTCTTTAATCTTTTTTTTACAGTCCAGTCTTTATCTCCCTCCCAGTCCTTCCTGGAGCCCCAGGTCTTTATAGGGTTAGGTGCACTTCTCTGACTGCATCAAGACCCAGCAGTCTTCTGCTGTATATGTGTTGGGGGCCTCATATCAGCTGGTGAATGCTGCCTGGTTGGTGGCTTGGTGTCTGAGCTATCTCAGGGAGTCCAGGTTAGTTGAGACTGCTGGTTTCTACCAGCTTTTCCCTAATTCAACCGCAGGGGTCACCTGCTTCTGTTCATTGGTTGGGTGTAAACATCTGCATTTGACCCTTTCAGCTGCTTGTTGGGCCTTTTGGAGGGAAGTCATGGTAGGCTCCTATTTAATAAGTACACCATAGCATCAGTAATAGTGTCAGGCCTTAGGACCTCCCCTTGAGCTGGCTCCCAATTTGGGCCTGTCACTGGACCTCCTTTCCCTCAGGCTCTTCGCCATTTTTGTCCCTGCAGTGTTTTCAGACAGGAACTTGTAGAGTCTACTTTCAGTAGAACGACATCAAGTAGACGGATGGGGTTGCCATCCCACAGTCAAAAGTAACTGTTATAATGGCACCAATCCCACTCTAAGGGTGGAGCCCTTGTGGCAAGATTATCTCTTAAAGGTCCAATCTGTTAATCCTGTTCAGGTGTAATTAAATTTCAGCACTCATTTTAAAAACATTGTTTGAAGCTCATCATAGTTTTGAGTTGCACTTTCATGGTGGTTGTTAGTAGACACTTTTTACATGGTTTTTGACCACTGGTAGATAATTTATTTTTATTTTACGTGCACTGGTATTTTGCCTGCATGAATCTCGGTGTGGGAGTGTTGGATCCCCAGTAACTAGAGTTGCAGACAGCTGTAAGCTGGGAACTGAACCAGGGTCCTCTGGAAGAGCATCCAGTGCTCTTAACCACTGAACCATCTTTAATTTAGATGAAGTCCAGAGTGTTTGTTTTTCTTTTGTCATGTGCTTTGATGTCCTGTTTAAGAATCCATCCCTAGATCCAAGATCGTGGAGATTTACTGTTCAGTCTTTTTAAAAAATATTTATTTATTTATTATATGTGAGTACACTGTAGCTGTCTTCAGACACTGCAGAAGAGGGCATCAGATGATTGTGAGCCACCATGTGGTTGCTGGTATTTGAACTCAGGACCTTCGGAAGAGCAGTCAGTGCTTTTAATCTTTCAGCCATCTCTCCAGCTCTCGACTGTTCAGTTTTATTGTTTTTACATTTTTAGCTCTTTCATTTAGATTTCTGATCCATCTTGGGTCCCCCCCCCCTTTTCCCCATACTGTGAGCAATAAGACTCCACCTTTATTCTTTCCTGGTGCTAGGGAACAATGATATATTCTCTCTGACTGTCTTAGTTAATATTCTATTGCTGTGAGGATATTGCTGTGAGGATACTTATTAAAACTTATAAAATAGTTAACTTAAAAAAAGGGCAACTTATAAAATACAGCACTTAAGGCCTGCTTACATTTTCAGAGGGTTAGCCCATGACCGTCATGGTGAGGTTCATGGTGGCACCCATGGGTGCTAAAGCAGTAGCCAAGCACTCACATCTGATGGAAAAGTTTCAGACAGAAAGAGAACCAACAACAGTTGACCTTTTGTGGGCTTCTGAAATTTGAAAGCCCACCCTCAGTGACACGCCTCCTCCAACAAAGCCACGCCTCCTAATCCTTTCCAAACGGTTCCACTAAGTAGGAACCAAAATTCAAGTATGTGAGCCTGTTGGGTTGGTCTTACCTAAACCACCACGGTGGCATTATTTTAGAAGAGGATAGCTTGCCTCTTCATGAGTCAAAACCAAGTTGCATCAGGACCCCTGCACTCTCAACGGGGCTGTGTGCAACATGAAGCCTCTATCACATGAACGGGGCTATCTGAAGTCAGCCTGGACTACCCTCCCATGCTCACTCAGAACTTAGTTTTAACAGCAGATAGCTGGGGGAGAACTGCAGTATCTTTCCCAGGGAAGTACCCCCCCCAAAAAAAAAGACATAAAAAAGTCGGGCGTGGTGGTGGACGCCTGTAATCCCAGCACTTGGGAGGCAGAGGCAGGCGGATTTCTGAGTTCAAGGCCAGCCTGGTCTACAGAGTGAGTTCCAGGACAGCCAGGGCTACACAGAGAAACCCTGTCTCGAAAAAAACAAACAACAACAACAATAACAACAACAACAACAAAAGAAAGTACACACACACACACACACACACATACAACTGGGAGCTTAAGAGGAGGGGGAGTCCTGTGTTTCTGACTTTACCTGTGTAGGGTGGAGTTCTCCTCAGTGATCGGAAAGGGAGGATTCAGGGAGCTTGGCTGGAACACCACAGACTCTCAGACTTTTCTTTCTGGGGTTCTGTAGATTTTCTCAGACATCTTTTGCCTCTTGGTGAGCCTGTTAGGCCCATCGCTAGAGGTGTATTCGTAATTCCCACTGCTCTGGTTGAGAGGCAGATGCATAGAACAATTCGTGCAGTCTTCCTGGTGTGGATTCTGCTTTCATTACTCAGTCAGCGAAACTGGACAACGAGAAGCCAGAGCCGACACAACCATTTAGTCTGTGTGTATTGATGAAGCGTCAACAAAGAAAAGGGTTCCAAGCTAAGACCAGATTGAGATGACAGCAACTTATGGGGGTGCTGGTGGTGAGGGGTGTCTACATTGGCAGATGGATGGATCCTTACCCGTAAACTTCATAGGGGCTTCTACTACACATAAATTACACAGATACAGAGCTATTTTGGAAATTGGATTTTCACAAAAGCAAGACTTAATATACTAAGATAGCCTGTGCCAAATATCTAGAGAATAAGCGCTCCAGTTTTTCAGGCACAGGACAACCCAGGGCCACAAGGGTCAGGGAGGATCTCTGTGGAGGAAGAGTGAGGCGAGTAGGGTTGCAGGATGCTAGGTGGTGTCTGGACGGTGTGGAGGGCAGATGCCAAGGTCGTACTCCAGAGCTATGAGGCTGAAGTGCCAGTCAGGGAAGGGCAGTAAACGTGCCTGCCTGCCCGCTGGGGTTGCAAAGAGAATCAATTTGGAGGGAGGAGTTTGGGGTGTGGGCGTGTCCAAGGCAAGCCAGAAGCCTTGTTTTCAGATCACCGAATTTGGACTTTCCCTCAGAAAACAGTTAAGTTGAGGAAAGTGGGTTTGGAGAAATTGCTTTGCCTGTGTGTAGATGGACTGTTCTTGTGGTGTTTACGTGTGTTTGTGTGTGTGTGTGTGTGTGTGTGTGTGTAGTGTGTGTATGCGCACATGCGACACAGAGAGCGAGCCTGGAGGAAAGACATTTTAGAACCCAAAGTTTAGATGAAGAGAAGGGACGGGTCTATAAAGAAAGTGTGTAATGGGAAAATAAACATGGCACTTGTTTGAATAAATAAAATACTAGACCGTAGGGTGCTGATTTAGTGATTTTTATGTCTATTTTAACTATGCATCTCTGCCGCTGTAACTATAGTTAGAACTTATTTTCTTGAATTCACATATTTCCCCCCTCTTTTTATTACTTCAGACTTCTTCCTTCTAGGATCCTCTTGCTTTGAATTTGATCTCACACCACAACATGTGTCTGCAGCGGGAAAGCTAGGCTGTGTACTGCTTCAGGATGCGTTTCTTCTCCTGGAAACAGCTATACAAATGGGAGGCACGTGGCCAACTCCTGCTTTTTAGCAGGTTTGACGTGACCTTCAAAACTCCTTAGGACACACTGGTCTCCGGTGGGGCTGCATCTCCAGTCAGACTCTGGCTGGCAGGCTCTCCCACGCCTGCCTAGGTGTGTGTAACTTGCATCTCCGAGGGTAGATGCCCAAACAACAACAACAACAACAACCAAAAACAAAAAAAACCCACTAATAAAAAGCACACACACACAAGCCCTGCAACTTACCACCGTGGGATGTGGGATGATGTGGAAAGTCGAGGAAGGAGTCCTGTCCTTTTCAAATTTGATTGCTGTGACGGACACACACACACACACACACACACACACACACACACACACGTTCCGCTCTGCCCACTCCCTGCAACACTGCACCAGCTTCCCTCCCCAAGTCCTGATTCATGAACCGTGCCACCTTTGTCTCATTTTAAACTGTGCAGACTATTTTAATCCTCCCACCCCCATCTCCGATTCTCCCCTCCCTCCATCCTCTGGAAAGCTGTGCTGAGGAGCGCTCGCCGGGTGGGAGAGCACTTCTCCCCGAGGCTCGGGGAGGCGACAAGCGAGAAGCCCCCCTCGCCTGTACCTTGCGGAGGGCGCTGAGGGGAGGGAAGCGCTTCGGCCCCTTTAAGGTGCGGCGCTCGGCGAAGTGCGGGCAGGCGGCCGGCGAGCCGGCGCGGGGCCAGGAGCCCGGTAGGGAAGTCCTGCCTCCCCCTCCGCCCGCACCGGCCCGCGCCCTCCGCCCACCGCTCCGCGAGGGCCATGCGGCGCCTCTGAACCATGTCGTCCTCCTACGCCAAGAACGGGGCGGCGGACGGGCCGCACTCCCCCAGCTCGCAGGTACCGCCCCCTCCTCCACCCGCGCCGCCCCGCGCCCCGCCTTGGTACCGCGAGTGCGGGGCGCTGGTCCCGAGCTGCCGCTCCCTCCTCCGCGCCTCCCGCCCGCTCCTCCCCCTCCTCCTCCTCCTCCCCTCCTCCTAGCCCTGCTCCCTTGCTCAGCGCTTGGGCTTCCAGTGTCCGCAGCCTCCTGTCGCCGATGCCGGGGACTCAGACCCCGCACCCGCGACGCTTTGTTAATGGATGTGGTGGGTGCTCGGGACCACCCAGCTCGGGGTAGGGGTTGGGGGTGGGCACTGGGAGGCGCGGGAGAGACTAGGGCGAGGGGTTGGGGGGAGGTCCCCGGGGCGCGGTTCCCAAGGAGGACTCCAGCCCCGGATGACCGCTCGCTCGGCTCAGCGCTTCGGTCCTCACTGGCTTCTTTGTGGCCCCGGTATGTCGAGTTCAGGTGGCCCGAGGCACCACGACCCGGAGGAGCAGGTTGAAAAGATCCGATGGCAGCACCACTTCCACCAGCTTCATCCTCAGACAGGTAGGAGGTCCGGGAGCCCGCACCCAGCGCGGTCCCCTGCCTTGGAGCGCGAGTCTGGTCCGCGCCGCTGCCGCTCGGGGCTCGGTCCTTGTCCCTCTGCTCCCTGCTGCCCTGTCCTGGGGTCTAGCCGCCCCTACCTCTGCTTCCAACTCCGTCCCTCTCCTGGTTCCCTGGCTACCTAGTGTTGGCATCCCTACATCTCTCTGTCGCTCCGGGAAGTTAGTTTGTTTTTGTGTACTTGCGTTGGAGAGGAAAGGGGGACATTGGTCTGGGACACTTAATTTAAGAGCTAAGAAGTGTTCCTGGCCCACCTTCGTGGCACGGAGGGACGTGAGCGACCTGATTTGAAGCGCTGCGAGAGTTAGAGGATTTCTCCGATCTTTGTCCTATTTTGAATACTTACACATTTTTGAGAGAGTTCTCTTGAGTTCTGGCCAAAAGAAAGACACTTAGAACAGAAAAGTTTAGTCTCATTTTGGCACCGCTTCTTCGATTTCGCGTAATCACGGACTGATGGGGACAGCGGTCTAGTGAGACCTAAATAAGACAGCTCGGGCGCTGTTCCCAGGGTCTGGCTGAACCTCGCGCTGCCTTTCCCGTGGTTTTCCTCGTGGCCAGAGACAAGTAGTTCGAACCGCAGGTCGCTAGCAATGCTCAGTCCTCTGGTGCCTGTCACCTTGAGGAAGGAGATCGACCCTCTGGTTTTGGACTACCCAGTGCTGCCAATAAATCCTCCGGAGCCTCTGCATGCTGGAGAAAGAATGCAGAAGTGCCCCACCTTGATCTTTTTCTCGAGTGTGCTTTTTCCAGGTGACTTAGGGAGACTTTGGTCATTGCCCTAAAGAAGCTTTTATCCCAGGTTCTGCCCTGGACTGCTGGAGCGACCTTGAGAAATACTATTCTCTCTAGGTCACCCAGAACGTGGTGTCCTGTGATTCTAACTTGCTATGGCAGCCGCGGTGTTGGTTTTTTTTTTTTTTTTCTAATTAGTTTAAACATTATTTTCAAAGTAGAACACGATTTAGACCCAAAATTGGACTCTGACAGTGCTTAAAAGGTCTATAAAGCATATTTGGGTAATATTTCCACGAACATTTGTACTTTCTGCAGAAATAGAAATTATGGCTATTATACTGTAACTCGGTGTGGTGTGCTCTAAGCATGTGCAGTATTTAAGCACATTGGATTCTGCATTCATTTTGAAAGAACACTGTACAGTCTTTGCAGAGCTGGGGTTATTTGTGTATTTGATTAGGGGAAGCCATTGCTCAGCTTAAAATATTTTTCGAGTTATGCAACTCTGAGTTCTTTATGTTTATTTTGTAGATGCTTATTTTTGGTAGTGCTTTCTTATTGCAGATTCTTGGAACTACTAATTATACAGTAGTGCATTCTGTGAGTTGTTTGACTAATACTTTTGAGTTTACACTATTACTGAACTACTTTACACTCTGAGCCCAAACAAAACAATATCTTTTCTAATATTTCTCCTAATTTCCTAATCTGTATATGATTGAAACTACACACACACACACACACACACACACACACACACACACACACACACACAATGTAGTAGAGTGGGCTGCTGTGTGTAGGCTTAATGGAAAAAATATTACAAAGGTAATTTTGGGAGTTATTTGGACCAGTGGTGGGTTTGAGAATAAATATAGTCCACAAATATTTTTGAAAGTGGACATACTGATTTCATAAAATGGTCCAAATTCAGGAACTAATTGTAACAATGTTCTTAATTTTGGTATAGAAACAATATCTGTTTTGAGGGAGAAAATGGGTATTGCCTCTTCTTCCCAAGTGCTGGGATTAAAATTATCTTAATTGATTGACTGTGGGTGTGTGTGTGTGTCAGGACTGTGTGTTTGTGGAGGTCAGAGGACAACTTACAGAGTCACTTCCCTCCTTCTACCTTGTGAGCTGAGGGAACTGAGCTCAAGTTGTCAGTTAGCTGGTGGCCAAGCACATTTGCCATATTTCCGGCTTTTAAAATCTCGATACTAGAAGTGATGGAATTTCCTGGTGTTGTTTCATATTTATTTTGCTTTACTACAGGAGAAAGTGAAGAGACCAATTGGATTAGTCAGTTTTCCATTGTTGAGATAAAACACTGAGAAAATCAACCTAAAGGAGAAAAGACTTATTTTTACTTCCTGACTTCCAAGATTTCAGCCTGTGGTCACTTGACTGCACCTGTAATGAGGCAGAATCGTGGCGGAGTGGGGGTGGGGGGCTGTGACTGCAGGGCAGCCGGGGCAGAAAGGCTTGGAGATAAAATAAACCCTTCAAGGGCATGACCCCAAACATCTACGTCTTCCAGCTAGGCCACACCTCCTACAGTTTCCACCACCTTCAAAAGCCCAATCGGCTATGAGCTCATCAATGGATTAATCCACTAACTAGATTAGAGCCCTCGAACGTGCTGCACTGGGAACCAAGCCTTCAACCTAGGACTCTTTGAGGGATCCTTTATGTTCAAACAATTACATCCATAAAAATAAAGTTGCTCTCGCCCCTGTAATCCCAGCTCTCTCGGAGGCAGAGGCAGGCTGATTTCTGAGTTTGAGGCCAGCCTGGTCTACAGAGTGAGTTCCAGGACAGCCAGGGCTACACAAAGAAACCCTGTCTTGAAAAAAAACCAAATCCAAAAAAAAAAAAAAAAATTGCTCATTTCTCAGCCCTATCACTTAATGGAGGAAAATCTTTCATGAAAAATATTCCATATGTTGCATTAGCTGTGGGAGACTGCTCAAAGGTCAGAGGGCCAGTTACAAGTTTAATAATGAGAACAGTTTTAGTTCTTGGACCTGGCATTATGTTTTGCTGCCTTTGTGTGTCTATGTACACAAGGAAAGTGGTCTCAAAACAAGGCTGTTGAGAAAGAGAGGTTGCTCGGTCCTACACGGCTTGGTTCTGGAAACCTGACTGGGAATGAAGGAATGACAGACATCGAGGAAATGACAGGGACACATGTAGATGGGGTGAACTCTGCTCACCTGATAGAGGGCACCTGTCAGACTACTCATTGTTTGGCACAAGGAGGAGGTCTTCAGAGGTTTCTGTAGGGAGGCAGTCGCAGGCTGTAAACACCAGTCAGAGCAAGCTGTGACTAATAGTTCCTACATACACGGGTCAATTGCTACTCAACACTCTGCCTTGGACTGAGGGGAGGCTTTACCATTCCTCCAAGTTCCACCCAGGCAAGGCTTTGCTACTTCCTCTGTCTGCTAGATTGCTGGCTCCTACAGTTTGGGAGAGAGGAGGGTTTGGAATGAATCCAGAGAGCCACTACATGACATCTTTGGGGAAAGTTAAGAAGACGAAATGATTTGCTATTGAAAGGAGAGAAAGGTAGAGGTGATTCAAAATGGCTTAACCACGATCCTCCAAAGTGTATACAGTCTGATGGCATCTTCTCGCCACACACAAGATGAACTTCCAGTGAATGCTACTGTCATGGGGATGGCTTTCTCAGTGTGGCCATGTTTTTCCTCAGGAGGTCTCTGATAGGCTGTTTGTGGATAGAACATGTATTTGTGCTCACATCTTGGCGTTTGCCTTGCATCCAGCTCCATGTTAGACACTGTAAGAGAAGAGTGAAGAGGTTTAGATCTTGGACTCAAAGATTTTATCATTGAGTCATGGAGACTGATGGGTTACAAACAGTCCAGGGACAGTTACAGCAGGCACACACAGCAATCAGGGACTGTGTGCACTGAGGATCCCAGCGCCAGGGTCTCGAAGCATTTTTGTCATGAATGGCGGAGTATTACGTTAGTCCTCTTCCTACTTGGGTTTGAAAAGAAAATCTGATGGAGAGTTGGTGAGCTTTCTTCTTATTGAGCGACTTTTATGAATCCCTTTCTAGGGTGTGGCCTCTACCCTGGAACAGCATCATCCCCAGCTCTAATCTTTTATGTCTGGATTCAGAGCTTAAGTGCACCATCCTCCTGCCACAGACCCTTTACACATGCCGAGCACTTAGATGGGGTGCATTATTTTTTCTCTTTGCCTGTTAACTCTTAATATCCCTCAACATCCAAGAGTTAAGATTTTGTGGAGTTTTTTTATTTTTTTTGATTCTTTTTGTTTTTAATGATGTCTCTGGGCTGTAGCACAGGCTAGCCTCCAAGTTATAATTCTCTCACCTTGGCTTAAGAATTTAGTCTTATTTCTTTTCTTAAACTCCTGATTAGGTCATTTTTCTAAGTAGGTACTTCTAGAGCAAAGTACTTGTGCTCATTTTTTAGTAGTGCCTCTCCATTGCAGTTCAGGATGGACGTCCAAACCCACATATCTTTTACTGTTTACCCACTGAGCGACTTGAGTATCGGGAGAGCGAGGGAAGGTCTGCACTTTGCTTTTACCTTTACCTCTTGGCATCGAGCCTCATCCATTTGCCGTTCTGGCCCTTCTGAACGAAGGAAGAGATGGGTTTGGGGATGAATTTTTGTTGCACAAAAGAAATGGCTCCCTAACAAACCTACCTCCAAATTATCTTAGCTTAAAACAATTTCTTTCTGAGCACTGACCAGACAGCTTCTGCTTATGTGATGTTATGTGGGCACAGGGATGGTGGGGAGGTCCAAAATAGCCTCGCACATGTGGTTGGCAGTTGGTGCAGGCTACCGGCTGAGAGCTCTGCTGGGGCTTTTGGCAGGACTCTTGGTTTTCCTCCATCTGTGGTGTTCACGACTGTTTGGACCTTTTGGTGATATGGTAGCTGTAGTCTAAGCTGGACCACCCCAAAGAGCAAAGAGGGCATCTGCAGCTGCCCTAGACTTCAGTCTCAAACGAAATATATCACTTCTTTTGTATTGCATAAGATAAACTAGGCTTAAGAACCAATCCCATTTCAAGGAGAGAAAAGGGAAAGTATTTCTGTGTGTGTGTGTGTGTGTGTGTGTGTGTGTGTGTGTGAGTTTGAGTGTGTGCATGTGTGCATGTGTGCGTGTGTGTGTGTGTGTGTGTGTGTGTGTGTGTGTGTGTGTGTAGCCAGCAGTGACCTTTAAGCACTGTTTTCCAGGAGCCGTCTAACTTGCATTTTGCAACAGGGTCCCTCAATGGACCTGGGAATTAACTTGCCATTAGCTAGGAAGGTTCACCATCCATCCAGTTCTGCATCCCCAAGAGGGTATCTAAACAAAAACAAACAAACCAACAAAGCCCTTCAAACTTAAAAAATATATATATTTAGTATGGCGTGCTCTTAGGTGCACATGTCTCAGCACACATGCGGAGTTCAGAGAGCAATTTGAAGGAATCAGTCCTTTCCTCTACCATGTGGGGCCCCGGGGCTTGAACTCAGGTCATGAGGCTTGGCAGCAAATGCATTTTTCACTGAGCCATCTTGCTGGCTGAGAGTCTTTGCTCATGTTCTAAAATGTATATGAATGTTAGTGTGCCTACTTGCCTGTGTGTACACCATGTGCATGCAAGGTCCTTCAGAGGCTAGACGGCATCAGATCCCCGAGGCTGGAACTACAGGCAATTGGGAGTCTCCTGATTTGGATGTTGGGAACCCAACCCTGACCCTCTGAAGCAGGAGGAAGCGGCCTTAATGGCCGAGCTATCTCTCCAGCCCCTGAGAGTATTTTTGATGTAGTGTAAAGGTCGACTTCCAGGGGTGTAAAAAAAAAATGGGAAAAACCAAACTACACTCAGCATTAATATTATATTACAAATTAAAATTATTTGATTTACTTGACAAAATAAAGGATAAATGTCCCATGCGTATAAAAAGGTATTTGATCAATTTTACTTAAAAATTATCATTTGCACGTATGTCCACACGTGTGTGAATGTGCACGTGTGCCTTGGTGGATTTGTGGAGGTCAAGGGACAGCCTAGTGGAGCTCTTCTTCTTCTTTTTTGATGGGGTTTCTGGGGTTTGAACTCTGGCCGTTGGACTCTCGTGGCAAGCCCTTTCTTATCTGCTGAGCCACCTCAGTGGTCCTGTTTGATGAATTTTAAGCATGCTGTCATTTAAGGATAGAGGGAGCTTGGTGTGGAGGTGATGTGTACCTGAAACCCAAGCTACTGAAGAGACTGAAGCAGGGAAACCTCTTGAGCTTCAGAGTTTGGAGCCAGGTTGAATAATGAAGTGAGAATTAGATCTAAAACAAAACAACAAAAAACCAAAAATCAGAACAAACAAACAAAACAGAAAAAGGCTCCATAGACATAATGAAAAGTATCCACTAAATCCTCACAACAAGCATTATTTTGCACCGAGACTCTGAAAGCGATATGTATATATTTACTGAAAAAAATATTTTTTCAGTAAATAGTAAGTGATTAAATAATGACATATTTCTAGAAGACTATTTAGCCATTAAGAAGCAGGGATGGCATGAAAGTACATTTAAACATATATTCAAAGTACACTGAAGTGAAAAGGTAAGTCACAGAATAAGATAATGACATCACATTTAGGAATAAGAGCTTGTGGGACAGAACACAGGAGCTGCAGCTGTCTGTGGAAACCTTGTGGTTTTTTTAAGGTATGCGAATCAGATGATCCTTACAATGATTCAATGAACCCACATTGTATTTAGAGATGGAAAACACATGCAGATTCTGAGTTGATACTATAATAAAACAAGTTGGCAGAGAAATTCTTTGGGTTATAATTTGGGTACTGGTTACAGACACATTTCTCTGATGAAATGTGAATTCATCAACAGAAGGTATCTGGTTTGTGCACAGCTCTAAGAATAATCATATGCCTAGAGGCATGTAGATATGCCAAATTTATCCATACACTCGGAATCACACAGTTTTAGAACAGGAAGAGATTGCAGAGGTAAAACCTTCCACTTTCTTCCAGATAACTAGAACATAGGACCGGCGTAGGACGGAAAGGTCACCCTGCTAGAGGTGGAGCTGAGAGGTGGAGCCTTGGTTCTCTTATTTTCTCCACAGCACACTCTAACCCTGGGATAAAGATGGATACAGATTGTGGCTTCATGAAAGGGCATATGGGGTTTGTTCCGTTTTAAACCTCACTGATTTCATGAGTTTATTTAGTTATTTTACTTTTGAAACAGAGAATTGTTATGTAGCTCACGCTGGTATGGGATACACACCCTCCTGTCTCAGCCTCCTCAGTGCCTTGATTATAGGTCTGGCTCTGATTCTAGAAGTGACCTCACTCTGAATAAATGCTTAGAAGAACAAAGCATCGTTGGGAGGGGCTGGAGCCTGGGTTTCTTACTAATTCTATCATGGATGGCCCTTTTTGCTTGTGTGTTCGCAGTTCACAAAGTTTATTTGTCTGTTTACTTAACTAGTAAGCACTCAGATAATATATGAGCCATTGCCTGTCTTATTACCCTATCAAAATTACTTGTATTTCCTCCTGTCTCCCATGGACTTGAATATAGGAACATGTTTAAACAGATAATGAGAGAGATCAGAAACCGGGTTCAGAAATTAGTTACAGCATGAACTAATGATAGCTTTTTAAAATTACTTTTATTTCATTTTAATTTATCAGTATAGGTGTTTTGTCTATATGCATGCCTACGTACCATGCTCCCAGTACCCGAGGAGGTCAGAAGAGGGAATCGGATGCCCTGGAATAGAAGTTACATGTGGTTGTGAGCTATGCGGGTGCTGGGAAGGAATCCAGGTCCTATGCAAGAATAACTGGCGCTCATAACAACTCAGTCATTTCTTCAGCTGCCAGCCACCATTACTGTTGCTTGAGAAAGCTATGGAGGAAACTGTCAGGAGCTGAACCCAGAGGAATCTAACTGGTAGAAGCAAGAGTCACAAGGAGATGCTGCCTCTGTCAGAGCAGCCACTTGGGGTAGAGAAAAGGAAGAGAAATAACTACTCTCTCCCTCTTCCCTTCAGGTGGCCAGGTAGGATCCAGCTGGTCTGGGAGTCTGGGAAGCATCCTATAGGCCTGGGCCTTGGGTGAGGATGGGAGGAGCTGTAAACCCTTTTTATATTTTAGCTACAGCACAGCAGGCAGTAAAGAAGTATTTTCATCAACAAAGGTAGAAGGGTTTTTTTTTTCCCTTCTTTGTGCTGTAAGTGGGTCTTGCTTCCTAAATAGTACAGTCCAGTTGCAGTGAACTTTAAGAAAGTGTTCACACTTCCTTTGAGACCGTTCTGTAGGGTAGAGCTTCCCAAACTGCAATCTGACAAAGCAGGAAAGATATCGGCTTCTCTCCTGGCAAACCCTGCTTTGTATGGAAGTGAATTCGTGAAAACCGTGGCTGGAAAATCTAGTGACTGGGCAGCTGATCCGTTATCCACTGGTTTGCTGAGCTCTAAGTCCCCCCACCCCCACCCTTTCTTTTTCTATGTTCTTAACACATGTGCCCTGAATTCTATTTCTGCAGAATAAACGACTATGTGTCTTTCAGTTTAGAATGATAAGATTTTTGTTGACATACAAAATAAGCTCTCATTCCAGTGTTATTCTCCCTAGGACACTAAAGAAAACTGTGTAGAAAGCTAGGCTAAAAATGAAGGGCTTTGCGTCTGTTCTCCCACCTGATCATGGCTCCGCCAGTTGTCCCCTACTGTCCCCTGGGTATGCTACCCCTCCCTCAGGGGATTAAAAACAAGGGCTGAGCAGAGGAGAATGTTGTTTAGTCAAATCACTGGGTAGCTAGTTGTAGAAGATCTCCACCCCTGTCTCCTAATTCAGGAGATCTGTCTCTGCCATGCAGATCTAGCACAGTCTCCTAGCCAGGGCAACAGGTCTTCCAAGCTTGCCTTCCTTAGAGTTTGCCCTTTCTGGGTTTACTTTTCAAACCTCAGACTCAGAAGCAGGTGGGCAGCTTGAGGCTCACTGGAGGCTAGGAGATGCCCACTGGTGCTTGGGGATGGGGCATGCAGCCCACATTTCAGTTGGTAGCACTCTCCCTGGTCTGCTTTCAAGGATTTTGGAATAGTGTAACCTCTGCTGGTTTGTCCTTTGCCAGTGCTTTCTGCCCAGCCCAAGTGCATGCGCTGAGAAGGGGCATAGACCTCAGAACTCCCAGTCCTCTGAGCTGGCCCTTAAGTAGGTGTACCTGGCCCATCTGAGACTCTGGACTCTTTGGATTACTGAACCAGGACTGTTATGCAAATATGTCTGTCACTTGCAGATTCTTAAACGACTCTCCATATTAGGAAGTATTTAAACCTCCAAGCCCTAAGAAGAGTCATGCTGTTAGCCCCAGATGAACATCCTGGTTCAAACATCGTCCTATCTCCTCAGTTGTATGTACACAATCATCCTTCATGGACGCAGAGCACAGTGAAGCAGAGTTTCATGTCCTTCATTCTTGAAGATTAGAAGTTCTCACAAAAGCTCATCAAGAGTTTAGTTCACAAGGTTTTAACTATGGGGGCCTGGGGAGTCAGGGAATCTTGGGGGGAGGTAGGATCTGTGTTGGCTTCTTGTCACTGACACTAAAACCAGAGATAATGAATTTCTAAGGAGAGATGGGTCTAGGAGCTCAGGGGTAGAGGACTTTCCCTAGCATCTGCAAGGCTCTAGGTTTGATCCTGTGCATCAACAAAGAGAAAAGACTTACTTTGGCCTGTGGTTTCAGGAGTTACACACAGACCATGGCCACGTGGATCTGTTGTTTTGAGGCCAATGTCAAAGCTCCCATATCATGGTGGGAACCTGTGGTGTCAAGATAAACAGCTTGCCTCAGATTCCACAAGCAAGAAGAGAAAGGAATCCTATGAGCTTCTCATGGGTTCCACGTAGTGCCACCCTGGGGACCAAGCCTCAACACTGGAACCTTCAGGGGACCGGTATCCCAACCTTAGCAGACCAACTACAATATAGCTTCCATACCATAGCAGACCAGAAATGTCAAGGCTTGTATCCATTAAAAAAGCTACACTATAAATTCAATTTTATTGCTTTTAAGTAACAATAACAACAAATTTTATTGCTTTTAAGTAACAATAACAACAAGCTGTGTGCTGTGGCAACCTGTGGCCCGAATAGAGCACACTAAAGCATTATCAACGCTTGGCTTGAACAGAAATAGCACATTGGAATTCCTTGATGGTAGCTCTCATTTTTATTAGAGTAAATGAGGTCCTCTGGAAATTTTCCTATTTCTTTAACATAACTTGATTATTGCACACATAAATAGAACGGAAGTAATTACTTGAATCTGAGGGGATGATATTCAGTATGTGTATCGGGGTACTACTGAAAGCATTAATTAGATAGGAGCTGTAAAAATTGCTTAACAGCTGCGGAATCTTGCAGATCATCTTACTAACTATTTGGATGACAAATGGTGTCTCCTTTATGTCTTACTTTCTCTTCTTCCCTGTTGGTAGATGTATCTTCCTTCTGGCTGGCAGCTTAATTGCTGTTGCGGTTTTTGTTTTTGAGAGGAAATTTTATATAAACATAAACTTGAAAAGAATATGCCTATTTTCCCCCCTGGGCCGTCAGAGTCACCAGAAGTGGTGAACTCACACAGCACGGACGGTGCCTGGAAATGATGCCTTTCTCAAACTTCTTGTGGAATTTTTAGTCATTTCTTTTTTAATACACAGAAAACAGTGGAAATACACAGTCCCTCGTGTACAATAATTCATCATCCCACCATCATTTTAAATGGTCTGCTACTGTTGTTAACTGTTCAGATGCTTATTAAGGTTCAGGATCAAACAAGTGGGTAAATGCCTGTACTCCTTAGTGGATACGGTCAATGCTTTTGTATGTGGTGTGTGTGTGTGTGTGTGTGTGTGTGTGTGTGTGTGGTGTGGTGTGTGGTATGTGTGTGTATGTGTGTGTGTGTGGTGTGTGTGCATGTGTGTGTAGTGTGTGGTGTGTGTGTATGTGTGTGTGCGCGTGTGTGTGGTGTGTGTGTGTTTGTGTGTGATAAGAATGGGGAGGGCAATCTATTCTCATTACCTCCACAATTTTATCACCATTACCACTCACGCACATCCTTTTCCTTAACTCTCTGTAACCTAGGTAGCAACTAAGCAACGTTGTATATTCGTCTGCTCTATTTTATGTAAATTGAATCATACAATAATGTATGTTCTTTTGGAACTGCCTCTACGGATTTGTTCCTTGCTCCAGGGCTTGGTGGCACCCAGCCCTGGCATCAGTGTGCAGTACTGACTTCTCATTGGAAATGGACTTGCCTTTCAGTGAACCTTGTCAGGTGGGATGGGGAACCCTTGCATTTATTTAGAGCTGTGTTCTCAGGTCTCATTGATGAGCATTTGTTTTTTGTTTTGTTTGTTTGCTTTGGCAGAACTGTTTTATTTCATGGAAATCAGACCACTAAACCCAGCATGTCATCAGGAAACATTTAAAATTTGTTTTTTATAGTGTATGGGTGTTTTGCCTGCACATTTGTCTGTGTACCACCTGTGTGCACCACGTGTGTGCAGTGCCTATGAAGGCCAGAAGGTGGCACTGGTTCCCTGGGATTGGGATTGCAAATGGTTAGGAGCCATATGGCTACTGAGAATTGAACCCAGGTCCTCTGGAAGAACAGGCAGTGCTCTTAATCACGGAACCATCTCTCCAGCTCCAGGAGAGTTTTATATAACAGGATGTTGTCCACAGAAGGAAAGAAAAATGTCAGAGAGATAAAAATTACTACTATGTTTTCAATAATTTTTAATACTAGAAACACGTTGAGTACTTGTAATTTGAAATTCTTATATTTTATCTACTTTTTAAAAATAATAATGTATATTTGGTAATTAAGATATTTCCTCCTTTCTTGAGAAATATAATCAGAAAGAATGCAGTGTGCCTGAGTCCAGAGCTAAGCGCAGGGTTTATGGGAATTACTGGGTGTGCAGAACTGCACTCTCTGTGTGGTAGGTACTGTTCAGTAATATCTCAGTCCTTCCCTGAGGGACAGAAGTCAATTCTTGCGCAGTTGTATGGGAGAGAAATAGGTCAGCTGTGCACGGTCTTTGCTAATTTCAGAGAGCTTGAGGGTGCTTTAGTTTGGGGAGATGCTTGATTTATTGGGTCCTTATGTTAAGGGCTGTGCTGGTGAGTGCTAAGATCTTCATGTGTTATGGTCATCACATCCTTCAATGTAATACAAAGCTTCTCTCTTTTTATGTAAATTGAAAAGCAAATCACACGCTATCTTTATTCTAAAGTGTCAAATCTGCATCCTAAGTAGGTATTATTTGTGAGTTTATTTCTATGTTAGTATACATGTTCAACAAATGTCACACTTCCAAGTATGATTGCTGATTTAAGTTCTATATAAAAAAACATAGGTTTTTTGTTTGTTTGCTTTATTTTGTTTTTTTCTGGACAGGGTTTCTCTGTGTAGCCCCAGCTGCCCTGGAACTACACTCTGGAGACCATGCTGGTCTGGAACACACTTGCCTCTGCCTCCTGAATGCTAGGATTAAAGGCATGCACCACCACTGCTCAGCTCTCCGGAGGGTTTTTAATTTTTTGTTTCTTTGTTTGTTTTGGGTTTTTTTTTTCCTTTTTTTATTGGATATTTTCTCTTTCTTTTCTTTTTTTTTTTAATTTTCTATATTCTTTGTTTACATTCCAAATGATTTCCCCTTTCCTGGTTCCCCCCTCCCCATATGTCCCATAAACCTTCTTCTCTCCACCCATTCTCCAATCACCTCCCTCCTTTTACTCTGTCCTGGTATTCCCCTCCAATGCTGGATCAAGCCTTTCCTGGATCAGGGCCCTCTCCTTTCTTCTTCATGGGAGTCATTTGTTATGCTAATTGTGTCTTGGGTATTCAGAGCTTCTGGGCTAATTAATATCCACTTATCAGAGATTGCATTCCATGTGTATTCCTTTGTGATTGGGCTACTATTGGATATTTTCTTTATTTACATTTCAAATGCTATTCCCTGTCCTGGTGGCAGCAGGAACTGTGAGATTTCTCATTTGTCCACAATCCTATCATGTAGTAGTTCCTGAAGAATACTAAAAGAGAGGAAGTTTGTATCTGTTTTTCCTCTAGGTCCATTTCCAGAGCCCCTTGGCGCTCACACTGGTCACACTTTATTTGAATCTCATTGGCCAGAGTCAACTCTCAGGTGCTACACTGTGGCAGTGACATGGCCTTCAGGTAGTAATTGGTTACTCCTGTTGATGAGGCTGAGGCTGGTCTAGATCTAGCGTAGTGTGGGGAGGACCAGCTCACCAAGCGTATGCCAGACTCAGGCAAGAGATGGGGAAGTTCTTTGTGCGTCCTTCCCTAGGATATTGCATGATTAAGGGTCATTTGAATTGAGCAAAATATAAATAAACATTCTTAAATAAAACATTAAATGTTTATAGATAGTTTAATGTTGTTAAGGTGTATTTATCCACCTGGGTGTGCTACCACTGTTACTGCCTTGGTAGCAAATCCATTTTTAATAGGACTTTGTAGGTAATTGGGGGCTGGGATATCTGTTGGAACTGACTGTTTTAATGAAAGAACTGTGTGACATGTCCAATAGCTGACTAAGCAGTGAACTTCTGGGATCCCACCCAAAGACTGGCACTGCAGTGGCTACTTGAATGAACATTTCTTGGGCCTCTGTTTTTCTTTCTGTACAATGAGGGTGAAGGTTTGACTAGGTCATTTCTAAGGTTCCCAGGTTTCCATCAAACCGTGGTTGCTAGAGGACTTTGTCTGTGGCCACAGATAGTGATCAACTCATTCATTTTGGGTAAAAAAAAAATGGTTATTCAATAGTGTAGGGTCATAAAAGTTTGGTTCCTTTTTTCTAAATTATATGTGACATGGGAGTCTTCAGAAATAAGGCCCAGAGGCTCATGAAAAGCCATTTATATACTTCCGTTTGATGAAAAATGGGCAGGTGTATGGGGTTGCCCCTAGACCAAAAGGCATGATCTGCTGTGATAGACTTGATGGGAAACCAGCCAATGTGATGTGTGTTCTTCTTAGCTTCTCTGTGTAGCATCCTTTCTTCTGGGTTTGGGGTTGAACCAGTTTGGAATGAGGGAGAGAGCAACTTCTTCTAGAGCTTGCACTAGATGAGAGAAGTGTTGAATTCTGTGGCCTAATGTGGGAAAGAGGAGTTTTGGTGATAAAGTGAGAGACTTTGCTTCTGCGTTTTTCCAGTCTCCCTTAATTCAGAGTTCTCAGTACATGCAAACGTAAGCCCAACATCGACTTTTGTAGAGAGTCTGTGTCACTTCCCTGGAGAGACTAAAAACCAGGGTTTTTCAGTGTCTTGAGAACCTTAAGTGAGGACATTCTGTCATAATGTAGCAGAGGGGTGTCACAGAGAGAATCATAGGCAGAAAGATAATTTGAGATGGAGCTGGAATTTATAACTTTCAAGCATATGCATGGAAGGATGTGCAAAGAATAGAACGGGCTGTCAGGATGAAGTATTTGTGAAATGTGAGATGGTTCTCAGAGATGCATCCTGGAAGCTATTAAGAGGAAATCTGCTGAGGAGAAGTGTGGCTTCTGCTATTACGATGATCACAGCCCCAGCAAGAGCAAGTAACTAATGGAGCTCTAAATCGGTAATAAGGAGCAGCGGGAGCCGCCATATTGGAGCGGAGCTGAAGGTGAGAGGAACTGCAAGGTTGGGTTCTTGTCACTTGAAGACACGGCATGGCTTTCTGGATCAACTTGGCTTCATGTCATTCATTTCTCAGGGGTTTGCATGTATAGCTCAGCAGGTTTGCCTGTCTTCCAGTAAATGAGGCAGGGATTCTATTTTTAAGTGACATTAACTATTTAATGAGTAGACGCTAGCAGGTATTTCTGGAATGACATCATGCATTTTCAAATTGCCTTGGTATTTTGGTTGGAATGATTTTGTCTTCAAAGACTCATAGGTATTACTGTCTCTGGACAGTTTGGTGTCATTTGAACAAATTAACCTTCAGAGAGTAATTTGGTACAGCCTTTGTAAGAAAGAGACTAGCCTTCCGACTCTTTGGCTTGAGAGGATTTAGCAAGAGGACCAGATAAAGATGCTTCAGTCAGAAGAGAATCTGCCAGAACCTTTAATTTGAACTTTCCTGCCTCCAGGATAGTGAGAGATAAAGTCAGTGGTATTTGTTGTAGTGGCTCAATAGCTTCGTATGGTTAGGAAGCTGGCACGCTGTATTGCCCTACCTCTCTTCTAGTCACCAGCACATGTTCCTACAAAAATGGATTTAATACTGCCTTAGTCTGGAAGTGATCTAAATAATCTTGTGTAGTATCACAAGTCAATGCTACAAACTGAAAGAGAAAACACAGATAAGATGGTATGTTGAACACACAGATTGTACAGTGACCATATCTTTTTACTGGCTTGACCGTGACCTTTATAGGTCAGTTCAGTTGTAAGATTTGAAATGTCCAAGGGTGAAAACATAACTGTTTAGAAAAAGTGTTAGTATTCCCTATTCTGAAACTAGCGAGAACTCTGTATAAGATGGTAAATTATACTCTAAGTAATTAAACTCTGTGATGACCCCAGACTCCTTTCATAAATCTTTCCATGAAGATGGAAGCTAGCATGCTATTATCCATAAAAGCAACTATGTAGGAACAATTCTGCATGGGTCACAACATCTATGATTCCTAAAGTAGCTGCCCATTATAATCATCAGATAGACATAAATATCCTTATGCCTGGACCATAGCTCAGCCTAATTAAGTCAGGGTTTCTAGGAGTGGGCATGGGATACCAATATTTTCCAAAACTTCCAAGTTATAAATGGAACTTGCCAGTCTGAGGTAATCCAGGGGAAGGGAGACTTCTGAGTGGCTCTTTCCAATCAGGACTTGTTAGTCAAGATAGGCTAGGTGATGCTGCAATTGTAAGTGCTTTTTCAAAGCCACATCCTAGGGTTATTTTTCACTTGCTCTACCCCCTGGATTAGCCAGGGGTCAGTGCTTTGTTTTCTCTCCACTAGAGTGACTACCATTTGGAAGATCTCTTTAGCTGCAGAGGAGAGACTGTGTGAAATGAAGATCATGGGCTGACTCTTGGCATCTTTAGGGAGATGCTAGATGCTGTAGCATGGAAACCAGAGGAAACACTAATCTGTTTCGTGTTTCTTCACTTAACGTTTCGTAGGCAGGCGGGCAGTTAAGCGTGGTGGCACTACAAGACAGTGGTGGTTCAGGGACATACTTGTGGATGGTTCTACCCTTCTAGTATTTGGATTCTATTTAGGTCCAGTATGGCAGTGTGACTATTACTGTCTCTATTTCCAGGTAACTCAAAAGGGAAAACAAAGAATAAAGGACTCCATTTTTAAAAGAGATGGCCAGAAGTGATATATATATTACATGAATGAAACTACTGTGCTGTTTATTTCACTTCCTCAGTTCTGTCAGTCCTCATTGGAATATTTTCCAAATATATTGCTTACTCATCTATATGAACTTTGTCACGACACTACCTTGCCTTCAAAGCAGGCTGAGAAATGTGGTTTTTAAGTTTCCACCGGAAGGCTGAAAATTGGAACAGATCTATTTCGGGAAGGAAAGAGAGAATAAATGTTGGGTCCGGCTAGGCAGCCTCTGCCTCATCACAGTAGTGTGGTTTTAGCATAGAAATCTTCAAAGGCAATCACAGATGTCATCCTTGCTAATCAGCATATTTTGAGATGTGTTGATGGGGTGGGGGCCTTATGTGGTTTCTTTTTAATGCTGTCTGCAGCAATTCTAGAGACATCGTCAAGGAACTCAAGGACTCTGTGAAAATCACAGATGTAGATGAATGGAGAATTTACATATGTTGTAGAGAATCTGCCCTAAATGGTGGTTCTCATAGAACTTTGTGATCATGGTGGATTGATGAAGCTGAATGGTCCTTCTATTCACTCTGTTGCAAAAATTCATCTCTCCTGCATTTTCGTTTCCAGCTTGAGCGACTGTTCTCTCTTCTAATATTTTCAGTCTTTTTTCATTATTCCCTAAGTCAATTCTCTGTTTTACTGATGCCCATACGAACTCAGAGAGACTCTGACAGCATGCACAAGACCTGCACAGGATCAAGCCATATGGAGTCCCAAGTCTAATAGGGGAGAGTGGACACTGGGTCTCACCCCTAACCAAGAAACTATTTGCAACTGAAACCTACTGACAATGAGAAAAATCAGTTTTCTTCACTCTCTAGGTATATCAACCACACTCCAGGGCAGGCCCCCAGGCCCAAGAGTAGTTGGCCAACATAATACAAATTCCATGTTTGGTTTTTTGGTTTGGTTTTGTCTTGTTTTGTGTGTGTGTGTGTGTGTGTGTATGTGTGTGTGTTTACTTTTGTTTTGGCATTTTTTTTGTCTTATTGATCTTTTGCTTGCTTGTTTTGTTTTTTTGTTTTGTGGGGGTTTTGTTAGTTTTGTAGTTCTGAGAGAGAGAGAGAGAGAGAGAGAGAGAGAGAGAGAATATAATGTTGGGTGGGAAGGGAAAAGGGGAGGATCTGAGAGGAGTTGGGGGAGGAGAAGCATGATCAAAATATAATGTATGAAAAATGTATATTCTATAATGTCCAGTGGATTTTAGTTGGGGGTAAATGTAATCTAAATTTCTTGCTGTGGCCTACGAGACTCTGTAGTGATTTTATTAATGCCAAACTCATGCTCGATCCCCCAGCTTAAGGCTTCTCCTTCCTTCTCGTGTCTTCTTCGTGTCCTTTGAATAGTCAACAATCCTGCCTTTGCATTTTTTTACATCTCTTTCCAGAATGTTCTATGTTGTGTTTTTTAAATGACAAGATCTTCTTCACTCTTCATATTTCAGCATGAATTTCCCCTTCCTAGTGAATCCTCCTTTGACGGTCTTGTCTGAGGCTGACCCTACCCCTTGTATGACATTCCATTACTAGAGACTGGAATATATGTGCTATTGATTTCACTTCCTCAGTCCTGTCAATCCTCATTAGCATAAAGTTTCCAAATGTGCAGACAACTGGTATACCCTTTATGTCAGATTGACAGACAAAGCCCTTGGAACTTAAGTGTTTCATAAATGTTGACCAGTAGATGCATAGAATGACAGAAACTTTTGATCTGTAATAGCTGGTTAGAAGTCTAGATAGGAGGTCCTGACTCTATATTTATTGTCATTAATTATTGGAATTATGCCAAGAATGTTGTCATGTTGATAATTTTCTTAAAGAATTGGAGTATTGGGCAATAGATGGCTTAGTGGTTAATAGCATCTGTTTTTGCCGAGGACCTGAGTTCAGTTTTTAGCCCCACATAGTAGCTACAACCATCAATAACTCCTGTTCAATGGGATCAGATGCCTTCTACTGAACTCCCTAGGCACCAGGCATTCCCAAGGCAGATGTTCATATGTGCAGGCAAAATACATATATGCGTAAACAAATCTTAAGAATTTTAAAAGTGAATTCAAGTGTCTTGCTGAAAAGGAAGATTTATAGATGATCTAAAATATGGAGGTCTTTTCAAGAGAAAATTGGGGCTACTAGGAAACATGCAAATATGTACTCATGGGCCTATAATTTCAATCCTAAAGAAATAATTGCGAGGATTTTTGCATGGGCAAACAATTGAAATCCATGTAGACACATGACCACTGTATTGGCAGCTACCACTGCGCTCTAGCTTTGTGCAATTTCCTTCCTATATACTTTTCACAGAGATATAACAAAAACCCATACCATAAACCCTGCATTATGGTGCTTGATGTCAGAGATATTCTTAGTAACTTGGCAAAACTAAGGTAGTTTCTGGGCTTCCCATTCTGGATCTTGGTGGGACCATTTCTGTAGCTGCTGAGGGCATCAGAGAAGTCCTTTGGCTCAGCATTGACCCCAGCCTGGGATCCTATTCATCCTGCTGCTGATGCTTTGGTATTGCTCAGAATCAGGTATTGAGCATCACAGTTCCTGCAAACCCAAATCCCTTTTCTAATACTTTCTTGACTCTGGTTTATTAGACTCTGGAATTTGGGTAGAAGGTAGGGGAAGACTGTGACAGAGAGGCCTGTGTGCATGGCTCAGCCTAGACCAATGGAGGTTGTCAGCCAGCCAGGCTAGAATGTAAATCTGAGATAGTTAGCAGAGGCAGGAGGGAGAAACTCTGAATGCAGGGCTTAACCCTAAGCCCTTTTTGCAAAGTAGATTAGGAAGAAAATTGCACAAAACTGGTGGCCTATGGTGGCTACTAATAGAATGGACATGTGACTACATGCTTTCATGCTGTCATGAGACAGCTCATTTGGGCTCATTTGTGCCTCCCCGCGGCCCCCCCCCCCATGCCGTCCCCTTTTCTGAAGGACTCCCACTCGTTTCTTCACAATTGCATAAATGTCACATTTTTTCTACGCATTCTTTTGCAACACCCCCGGGGCAAAATTAGTTTCTTCCTTCCATAGTACATGCAGAGCACCTCTCACAGTGTTTTGAAATATGTTTACAGGTCTCTCCCATTGACAGTGAGCCCAGCAAGGACTTGGCTGTGTCTTAATTCTCATCACAGGCAGCACAGTGGAACAGTTGGTAGGATCAGCTGAGGAAGTAGGAGAACAGAGTATGAGTCCTGGCGGCTTCACTGGCGGAGACAGGCTCTCTCTATGTGGACCAGGCTGGTCTTGAACTAGCCATCTTCCTCCCTCTCCTCCTGAGTACTAAAGTTATAGTCATGTCCCCAGCCAGGCTGTGTGAGTTTCTCTTTGTGTGACCCTAAGTAAGAATAATCCCAAGACTCACTTTTCTCCCATAGAGAACAGGGGTGCTGATCCAGCTCTCAGAAGAGATGCCCTGAGAATTTTGAAGAATGAGATAATGTATGTATGTGTGGCATGCATACTATTTTATTTAAAAGCATGGTCCACTGTAAATATTACTACTTTTAGGCAGGGGAGGGAGCCACAGTTTGCACATGAAGGCCAGGGGACAGTATCTGGGAACTGATTCTCTTCTCTTATGCTGGTCAAACTTAGGTCATCAGGCTCACATGTCAAACGTTTACATCTGCTGAGCCATCTCACTAAACACTTTTCAAATAGGCTGTGAGCCATAATTTCTGTACTGAAAGTTGAAGGCCAGAGTAGTGGTTCTCAATCTGTGGGTTGTGATCCCCTGGAGTGGGTCACATATCAGATGTCCTGCACATCAGCTATTGACATTACAATTCATAACTGTAGCATAACTACAGTTATAAAGTAGAAATGAAATGATCATATGGTTGGGGGTCACCATGACATGAAGAACCATATTAAAGGTTCACCTCACACCAGTCAGAATGGCTAAGATTAAAAACTCAGGAGACAGCAGGTGTTGGCGAGGATGTGGAGTTACTCCTCCACTGCTGGTGGGGCTGTAAGATGGTACAACCACTCTGGAAATCAGTCTGGCGGTTCCTCAGAAAACTTCCCGAAGGTCTACTTCCAGAGGGTCCACTTCTGGAGGACCCTGCTATACCACTCCTGGGCATATATCCAGAGGATTCCCTGGCATGAAATAAGGACACATGCTCCACTATGTTCATAGCAGCCTTATTTATTTATTTATTTATTTATTTATTTATTTATTTATTTATTTTTGTATTTTTGAGACAGGGTTTCTCTATATAGCCCTGGCTGTCCTGGAACTCACTCTGTAGACCAGGCTGGCCTTGAACTCAGAAATCCACCTGCCTCTGCCTCTCAAGTGCTGGGATTAAAGGCATGCACCACTACCGCCCGGCAGTAGCCCTATTTATAATAGCCAGAAACTGGAAAGAACCCAGATGTCCCTCAATGGAGGAATGGATAAAAAAAAAATGTGGTATATATACACAATGGAGTACTATTCAGCCATTAGAAACAATGAATTCATGAAATTCTTAGACAAATGGATGGAGCTGGAGAACATCATACTAAGTGAGGTAACCCAGTCTCAAAAGATCAATCATGGTATGCACTCACTGATAAGTGGATATTAGCCTAGAAACTTGGAATACCCAAGTCATAATCCATATATCAAATGATGTCCAAGAAGAAGGAAGGAGAGGCCCCTGGTTCTGGAAAGGCTCAGTGCAGCAGTGTAGGGCAGTACCAGAACAGGAAAGTGGGAAGGGGTGGATGGGGGAATAGGTGGAGGGAAGAGGGCTTATGGGACTTTCAGGAAGTAGGGAGCCAGGAAAGGGGAAATCGTTTGAAATGTAAATAAAAAAATATCGAATAAAAAAATAAAAAGGAAGGTGGAGAACCACTGCGCTAGAGGGTGATGGTGGGAGGGAGGGAGCCATTGGTGGTTCTAAGGTCAGGGTGCTATAGTGATACAAGGTAGTGACAGGAGTGGGTGATGCTGGTAAGGATGTATGGAGGTGACAGTTTAGTGATGACTTACTGCTGTGGTAGCGATTTGGTGTAGTGGTAGTGATGGTAACTTGCTACTGATTGAGGTGATGTATTAAGGTGGTGGTAATAATAGTTACCTTCCTTAGTAGTGGTGGTGGTGGCAGGGGCAATGTTGGTAGTAATAGTAAGGAAGATGGTGATGGCAGTGGTGATGTTATGGTGGTTATAGTAATGGTAATAGCAGCAAGTGGAGATGACAGTGATGGTGGTGATGGCAAGGGAGCCAGTGTTGGTAGAATTTTAATGGCGGTGGTTGTGGTGGTGGTGCTGGTGGTGCAGGTGGTGCTGGTGGTGGTGGTGATGATGGTGGTGCAGGTGGTGCTGGTGGTGGTTATGCTACTGCCGCCGCTGCTGCTATTGCTGGTGGTGCTGGTGGTGGTGTTGCTGCTGTTGCTGCTGGTGGTGCTGGTGGTACTGGTGGTGCTGGTGGTGCTGGTGGTGCTGGTGCTGGTGCTGGTGCTGGTGGTGGTGGTGGATGTGTTGGCAGCACTGAAGCTTTGTGGGAACAAGCTAGTTTCTGGAACTTAGTCCTTCATCTCTGTAACAGCCCACCGGCTGTTCTTGGCCGCCAACTCCTAACTGATGTCCACACAGCTTTGCCTTTACCTGGCTTTTCTGAGCTTAGCTCCCTTCCCATAGGCTAGCTTAGGGCTGGCTCTTCATCGACTCTTCATCCTGGACATTTGTGTGTGCAGCAGTGTCTGGGATCTTTCATAGCCTCCCGTAGTGCCTATTCTACCCTCTCCTTCACAATCTGGCTTTTCTGTCCCTAGAGATTCTTTAACCAACTAGTTTTATGATTTGTTTATGAAATAAGACACTTTGCTGGTAAAATAGCGCCTCGAGTTGCTCCCAGAGAGCATAGTTGGCAATGCAAAGTAGATTTTCTTTTTTGTTGTTGTTGTTTTGTTTTACATTTATTTAGCATGTGTATATGTGTGGGATCAATCATCTCTTGTCAACATGTGGATTCCGGGAATTGAACTCAGATTATGAGACTTGGCTGCCAGCACCCTTACATGCTGAGCCCTCTCACTAGCCAGGTGATATCAGATTGGCAAATCTGCCTGCGTGATCTCTCCCGTTGTCTTAAAAGCACGTGTTTCATTATTTTCACACAAGCAATTTCAATATCATGCACTGTGTTCCAGTGTCTTGTTTGTTTATTTATATACTTAGCAATTCTTTTGTTTACAGTTACAGAACAAGTCCTGGCTTGTTCGCGATTTGTAATCATTGCCTTCATAGAATGCGGGGGTGGTGTCTGAGCTCTCACATAAATATAATAGAAACACGATTGGCAGCTTACCTCAGGATGAAATGAGCTGACAACAGAAGTCGCTTCGGAAAGGATAGCATTCCTTGGCGCAGAGCTCGCCTCAGGCAGGCACAGGGGTTGAGCTGGAGAGCGGGATGGGATACGGGGGAATACTCTTGGATGGCCAGGAGGATGGCCCCTCTGTCTCTGTCTCCCCTGGAGCTGAGCTTTGCATTGCGAGTTCTCTGGCAGCCGACTCTGCACCTTCCCTGACCTGACTCTGCCAAGTGGTCAAGGTTGATCTGTATAGATTTCTTTCTCATCATTCCCTTGTGATGCATGGTTCTCTGATGGCATTCCACCATTTTTTTTGAGAAAACCCTAAAACTGACACTAAATTCTGATCTAGTGGAAAGGACAGAGTATTTTCAGCAAATGCTCAGCTTTAAGGTCTAGTGTAGCCATTTACTTTGAGTTTTCCTTTCCCTCTTTGCAAAATGGAATGGGTCACTGCTATGCTGTTCTAGGCTCTAACCGTGCCCGACACAGTACAGTACATGCTTGGCAAACCTTTATGGAACAAAAGATAGGAGATGGGTGAACCAAGGCCAGTGAGTCCCATCAGTGCTCTAAAAGGTGAACACTCTTCTTTCTGCTCTCTTCATTTTGGCCAGAGTCTGGTGCAGTGGGTTTGTTGGTTTGAACGTGTGTTGAACAAATAACTTCTGGACTAGTCTCTCTCTCTCTCTCTCTCTCTCTCTCTCTCTCTCTCTCTCTCTCTCTCCTTACCTCTCTCTCTTTCTCTCCTTACCTCCCTCCCTCCCTCTCTCCCTTCCTCTCTCCCTCCATATTTTCTCTTTGTGTATGGGAGAGTGTGTATATGTACGTGTGAGAGGTGATGTGCACGTGCTATATAAGAACATGTTTCGTGTTTTCCCCAGGACAGAGGAGAGTGTCTGGTGCCCTCTTCAACCACCCCCTGCCTTATCCCTCTCAGGCAGGGTCTCTCCCTGAACCAGAAATTTGCCCTTTCTGCAAGGCTGGCAGCCAACAAACTCCAGTGATCCTGCTGTCTCTGCCCAGCTTGGTACTGGGATTACAGGCATGCATGGAACCAGACTCACTTTAACATGGGTGCCGGGATCCAGGCACTGATCCTCATGCTTGCACAGCAAGTGTTTCTAACTGCTGAGCCATCTCTCTAGCTTTCCATCTATCTATCTATCTATCTATCTATCTATCTATCTATCTATCTATCATCTATCTATCTATCTATCTATCTATCTATCTATCTATCCATCTATCAAAAAAACAGAAACAAAAGCAAGCCTGTTTTGCAGTGCTGGAGAAGTCAAGACTTTCTGTCTATACAAGGAACTCATATGGTTGGAAAATGCTAAGCATTATAAAGCACTAAAGCTGCTATTGTACTTTCACACTGTAATTTAAATAGGTGATTTTAGTTTTGTTTTTTTAGATCACTATAGACAGTTTTTTTTGTTTGTTTGTTTTATAAAAACTTAGGATAAAGGTCTGCAATGAGTGTTAATGAAATAGTCCCTACCATGGTATAAGCAGCATCAACATTCAATATACCAAAAGACGTTTCAGCCTTTAGCATCCTGGTAGAATTTCCTCTAGGTTCGTGGTTACCATCAGAGTAATGGTTGCTTCAAATAATCCAAGTGTCTGTTTGCCGGATTCCCTGCAGCTCACCCACCCTGTGTCTTTGAGGGACCCTTTCTCATAGGAAGGTTTTTGAACGGCAACTTTAAAAATTTTATATCCTTTCCAGCAGATGGGCTGACCGGCTTACGGTCTCCATGGTAACAAGGTTTCTGCACTTGCCCCTCCCCCCTTTTAAAAATAGCCTGAAGTCACAGAAGGGAACTCAGATATTAATAGCATAAGAAATTTCAACGTGAACAACAGTTATTAAATATGCAGCCTTTGATTACTTGATTCTTGATCCAAAATCGTCTGAGAGTTCCAGCAGCTGGGATAAAGCTCGCTGGCATGCATGAGAGCCTGGGTGGTTATCACGGGGCAGTGTGGCAGTCAGTTTGTTGAAATGATTGGGCGCCCTGTTTATTACAGCTGTTTGTGTAGGTGGGGCTAAAGTCAGAGGACAACTTGTGGAGCTGGTTCTGTCTATCACATTGGTTTTAGGAACTGAATTCAGATACTCAGATACTCAGATAAGCACCTTTTCCCCCTGGCCATCTTGCTGGCCCAGGACATCCTGTTTAAATTAGCCTCTACTTAATGTTCTTCTTGCTAGTCAAACCAGATGATGTCCTGTACTTAGGAATCAACAGCACAGTAGTGCACAGTGATACATTAATTTGTGTCTAAGACAAACTCAGAGCTCTTCTTGTACAGTTTGTGTTGCTCATTTTTGTGTTAAATATATCTGCGTGCATATGTGCTAAATATAAAAGCTGCATGTATGAATTCGTGTGACTACAGCTCGTTTTGACTTGACTGGTAATTTACATTAGTGTTTTAGACTAACACAAAACATTGAAAACCCCTCGTCCCTAAAGAATTATAACTCTAAACCTAGTGAGTGCATAAGTTCTACTTTTTAAAAAAAAGTTGCGCCGGGCGATGGTGGCGCACACCTGTAATCCCAGCACTCTGGGAGGCAGAGGCAGGCGGATTTCTGAGTTCGAGGCCAGCCTGGTCTACAGAGTGAGTTCCAGGGCAGCCAGGGCTACACAGAGAAACCCTGTCTCAAAAAAATCAAATCCAAAAAAAAAAAAAAAAAAAAAAAAAAAAAAACCCAAAAAAATAAAAGTTGCATTTTATTGGACAATTGATTGTGTTTGTGTTCATGTGTATATATGTGCATATGAATGTGTATGTGTGTGAACACCACAACCTAAATAAGTAGATCAGAGGACAACCTGTGGCAGTTGATTCTCTCCTTCTGCTGTGTGGACAACTCAGGTTGTCAGCCTTGGTGGCAAGCTCTTTTACTCCTTAAGCCATCTAAGTGGCCCTGTGAGTTGATCTTAAAGTAATGTACAATAGCAAGGCATGGAAAGACAGCCTTGAAGAGGGGATGCAGCCTGGAGTGGTGTACTTATCTGCAGTCCCAGCTTCTCAGAAGAGGAAGGCAGAAGGCCTTTGGTAAGAATACTCCTAAGATGGAACAAGGAAGAGGCAGAAGAAAAGGAAGAAAAAGAGAAAGGGGGGGGGGGTGGAGGGGTTGTAAGCCTTTGTAAGACATGCCATATCCCTGACTCAGCAGGTTTGGGCCTCATTAAAAACATATACCAAAATGAGCATGCCATGGTTGTCTCTGGAGGGGCCCTGCCAGAGCCTTACAAATACAGAGGCAGAAACTAGTAACCAACTATTGGACTGGGTGTGGGGTCCCCAATGGAGGACCTGGAGGGTGGTCTGGAAGAGCTGAAGGGGTTTACAGCCCCATGGGAAGAACAATGACTTTGGACACCGAGACACCACAAGACTTCCAGGGACTGAACCATCAACCAAGGGGTACACATGGTTCCAGCCAAAAATGTGGCAGAGGAAGGCCTTGTTGGGCATCAGTGGGAGAAGTGGTCCTTGGTCAGGTAAAGGCTCAACAGAGGCCCAAACAAAGGGAAACCAAGATGGGGAGGAGGGAGTGTGTTGGGACATATACATGGAGGCAGAGAGAAGGAGGAAGGGGAGGGGTTGGGGATCTTAGGGGAGGGGGGAAATCAAACAAAACAAAACAAAACAACAACACAAAAGAAAAAAGAAAAAAAGAAAGTAAACTAGAAAAAAAAATCAACCTTTACTTTTTAAGTTTTCGATTAGTGTTTGTGTGTGTACCGGATGTGTGTACACTTGAATGTGGAGGCTGACGGTCGAAGATTCCTTGTTTTTTTCTACCTTAGTTCCTTAGTTTTAGGGACAGGGTCTCTTATTCAACCCATGTTTACTGATTTGGTTAAATTGGGCAATTCGCAAGCACGAGCATTACAGCCTGCTGCTGTCCCCTTCGCCCACCAGGATCAACTCATAACCTTGTGCCTACAGGGCAAGCACTCTGTCAAACAGGCTGGCACCTCACCAGTAAACTTAATTATTTAAATAAATATAAGCATAAAATGGTACATATTTATAAAGTGCTATGTGATAGTTGAACAGTCCTTATTAGGGGGTATGCTACCAGCTCACTGGGTTTATTTTTACATGGTTATTTTTGTGAAGTCATAGCAATTTTTTTGCTTCTGAGCTCCAACATTAATGTAAGGTTTTTGTGTATGTGTGAGTACATGCACGCTCATATTTGTGGGTGTGTGGATAACACTTGTGTGTAGAAGTCACCATCTACTTTTTCTTTTTTTTTTTTAGACGGAGTTTGTCTAAGTTGCATTTTTTATTTCTGTGATAAAATACTGTGTGTGTGCACACATGCCATCATGTGTGTGCACACATGCCATCATGTGTGTGCACACATGCCATCATGTGTGTGCAGAGGTCAGAGGACAACTTTGTGCAGCTGATCTTTCTTCCATTTTATGTGGGTTTCAGACACTGGATTTAGGTCACCGGGAATATGTGGCAAGTGTCTATACCCGATGAACCATCTCATCAGTGTTGGAGAACTTTCTTTTCTTTTGAAAGTTAAAATAAATAAATAAATAAATAAATAAATAAATAAATAAAAGAATTGAGCGTACCTGGTGTGGTGGTTTAAATAGCATAGACTCGTGTGTTTGAATGCTTGGCCACAGGGAGTGGCCCTTGCTGGAAGAAGTATTTCACTGTGGACTCTGCTTTGAGGTCTCATATATGGTCAAGCAGTGTGACCCACAGTCTTCTTCTGCTGCCTGTGAATCTATAAATTAAATGATTATTATGTTCTGTATATATTAATTAATCCTGGGAATTAAAATGGTGGCAATCATTCCCTAACTAGCTAGTTTCCAAAATAACTATGCAGAAACCTTTTAATATTTCAAAGCCTAGGCCTTTAGCTGTACAGACTCTCAGTTAGCTCATCTAAATTAACCTGACTACCTAGCTCCATCCAGCCATGCGGCTACCTATACCTTCCAGGCCCATGGTCACATCTGTCTCCCCTGATGTCTCCTGGTGAAAAGGCTTGCCATCTTCTTCCCAGAGTTCCTTTCTCCCTACCAGGAAGTCCCAGGTTCCACTTCCTGCCCACCTAGGCAACCATTAGATTTTTATTAAAGCCAAAAGATAATACCTTAGGTAGGTGAGGATGGACAGAAACAGAATTTCACACTGCATACCCCAACACAGATCAAAATGTAGAACTTTCAGCCTCTTCTCCAGCACCATGTCTGCCTGCACACTAATAACAGACCTAACTTCTGGACCTGTAAACCAGTTCCAATTAAATATTGTCCTTTATAAGAGTTGCTGTGATCATGGTGTCTCTTTACAGCAGTAGAACCCTAAGACACCTGGTGTGTCTAGTTCAGTGGGTAAGAGAGCTTGCTGGGCAAACACAAGGACCTGAGTTTGAATTCCCAGCTCCTGTGTAAAACAGCTGAGCATGGTCATGCATGTGCCTGTAAGCCCACCAATAATAGGTGAGTGGAGCTAGGAGAGTCATCGGGACTTGCTGGACGCCACCCTCATTTCCGGTCACTGACAGACTATGTCTCAAAGTAATTGGGAGAGAGTGAGGACACCCAACCGTATCCTGTGGTCTGGGCAAGCATGAGCACTCCCCTACACACACACACACACACACACACACACACACACACACACACGCACACACGCATCTCCCCACTAAAAAAAGCACCCCAAGCCTCTCCTTCTTCCCCGTTTCCACTGTCACACCACTGTATTTGCTTACTCTGTTCTCAGCTGACTGGTGGAGCTGTGAAGAGGTGTAGAGGGTGTGTGTGAAAGCACCATTTGCTTCTACAAGGGGGTGGGGGGTGTTGTTTGCGTGCTGCTTGTGTGATCCGGTGGGAGGCTGGCTAGGGCCAGGCATCTGCTGATGCTTCCTGGATCACTGCTTCTTCTCTTGAAGGGCCACTTTCCTAGGAGGCTCTTGACCCATATTCAAGCACCCCCCCACACACACACACACACAAACTATTGGGCTTGGTTTAACCTAGTTTCCTCTAAAAGCCCATGTGCAGTTAGGTTGTTTGGGAAGTGATTCCCGGGAGCATGACTATGAAGTGTAAAAAGCCAATACTGAAATATATTGATTACTTGACCAGTCTGGGATCAGCTAGTGATGGATGATACCTTGCTTTCCTTGTAGAGCCTTATGAAACATCTACCAGCCTCTTACCTTTAGAAGCAAAGGCAGACTATACCTCCAAATGCCACAAATAAACCAAAAGAACTATCTATCTGGATAGGTAAGAGGGAAGCGGGGCATGGGTCTGTTGACTTCTGTCCCATGCCATTGATCAAAGCAGTCCTCCAGGGGTCAGTTTTCACAGACCCAGCCTGTCTGGATGCTGGTGTAAGCATCCTCTCTCTTGTCAGAGAAGCCCACGGCCAGAAACACAAAGGTTTGCACACCAGTGAAGAGCCAGTGGGAGCCTGTCGGAAATGGTCTGCTGTGGCAGTGGCTGAAGAGCTGGAAACTGGAGGATGTGTCGTGGTCCTGGGTGGTATGAGACGCTAATAGCTCTTTCGTGGTCACTTCTCAGTGAAAGGAGAATTCTTCCCGTCTTTTCGGGAAGTGGTCCATGGTCTCGAAGAATAGCCCTACAGCCAGCACCTCATCATCCTGACCCTTCTAATCTCTTCCTCAATTTTGGTACCTCCACCCCCTCATCAGCATCATGCCCTTATCCTGTCTTTAAGCTTCTTGGAGCTGGAACAGCTGGGTGCCCAGACCAGCTTCAGGAGCCTTGCTGTGGCTTTAGATGGAGAGCTAAGAAAGATTGTCTTTGTGTGTGAAAGTGTCTATTTTGTGCCAGGCACCTGACATGCAAAGAGTTTAAGACACATTGCCTAGTCACACCCCCACGGGGCTCAGCAGTGATAAATATTAAGTAATAAATGAAAATTTGACTAAGCTGTACCTCTTAGGGTCAGTAAATTTCATGCCAGCCACTGAGGGTAAGAATTAACCCTTTCCCTGGAGAGCTGCTTATGTGGTTTCACAGGTGCCCTGCTGTGTAGCAGTTTCCTGGGAGCTGAAGGTCAGGCTGCTTCTTTTTTAAGATTTATTTTATTTTCAGTTATGTGTATTATACTTAGTCTTTGTCAACCCGATATAAAGCTAGACATTCCTTGGAAGAGAATCTCACCTGAGGAATTGCTTCTGTCAGAGTTCCCTGTGGCGTCTGTCCGGCATTGTCTCGATGCTGATTGGGGTGGGAGGGCTCAGCACACTCTGGGTTGCCATCCTGGACAAGTGGGCGTGGGCTGTATAGAGTAGATGGCTGAGCACACCAAGGGAAGGAAGCCAGTGAATGGCATTCTCCTGTGGTCTCTGCTTCAGGTCCTGCCCTGTGTTTCTGCCTTGACTTCCCTCAGTGATTGGCTATATTCTGGGCATGGTGACATGAAATAAACCCTTTCCCCTAAAGTTGCTTTTCGTCTTGGTGTTTATCACAGCAACAGAAGGCAAACTAGGATAGTGTGTGTGTGTTTGTGTGTATGTGTGTGTGTGTGTGTGTTCATGGATGTGTATGTGTGTGTTCGGGATGTGTGTGTGTGTGTGTGTTCATGGATGTGTGTGTGTGTGTGTGTTCGTGGATGTGTGTGTGTATGTGTGTATGTGTGTTCATGGATGTGTATGTGTGTGTTCGTGGATGTGTGTGTGTGTGTGTGTGTGAGTGTGTGTGTGTGTGTTCGTGGATGTGTGTGTGTGTGTTCGTGGACATGTGTGTGTTTGTGTGTGTGTGTGTTCGTGGACATGTGTGTGTTTGTGTGTGTGTGTGTTCGTGGACATGTGTGTGTTTGTGTGTATGTGTGTGTGTGTTCGTGGACGTGTGTGTGAGTGACTGTGTGTGAGTGTGTTCGTGGACGTGTGTGTGTTCGTGGACATGTGTGTGTTTGTGTGTGTTCGTGGACGTGTGTGTGTGTGTGTGTGAGTGTGTGTGTGAGTGTGTGTGTGAGTGTGTGTGTGAGTGTGTGTGTGTGAGCGCGCGCGCACACGCGCACACATGCACGCAGTCAGGGTATGTGCATACAAGTGCAGGGGTCCGTGGAGGTCGGAGGCATGGGATCTCCCTGGAGATGGAGTTACAGGTGACTGTGAGTTCACCGATTCAAGTATTGGAAATGGAACTTGGGTCCTTTTCAAGAGTCGTATGTGCTCTCAACCACCGAGCCACCTCTCCAGTCCCAAAGATCAAGTTTCTTGATTTAATGGCGGGTATGTGGTTTGCTGATGAGTTGTCCGTTGGAATTCGTGGACAGGAATAGACAGGGACGCTTGAACTTTATGACTCTCTACACAGAACTTCTTGGACTTTCTGATCTAGTTCCTTGGAGTGCAGATAAACAGATTTTTACGTATGTATATATTTATTTGAGACGGACTCTTGCTATGCCTTCAAGCCTTGCCCTGTGTTCCTGATCCTCTTACCTCTGACTCCAGGGGTCACAATCATGTGACGTTACACCTAGCTTGCCTCTGTGTGTTTCATACCATTGCTGAAGAGCTCAAAGCTAAGTGTTATTATTTTCTCTCTCTTTAAGAAACATTTCTTTTGATAATTTTGTACACGCATACAATGCATTTTGATCTTACGCATCCTCATTCCTCCCTCCAGCTCTCCCTGCGCCTGCTGCCACATGCCTCTCCCAAGCATGCGTTCTCTTCCTTCCTTCCTTCCTTCCTTCCTTCCTTCCTTCCTTCCTTCCTTCCTTCCTTCCTTCCTTCCTTTCTTCCTTCCTTCTTCCTTCCTTCCTTCTTTCTTTCCTTCCTTCTTTCTTTTTTAAAAAGATTTATTTTATTATATGTAAGTACACTGTAGCTGTCTTCAGACACTCCAGAAGAGGGCATCAGATCTCATTACAGATGGTTGTGACCCACCATGTGATTGCTGGAATTTAAATTCAGGACCTCTGAAAGAGTAGTCAGTGCTCTTAACCGCTGAGCCATCTCTCCAGCCCCTTCTCTTTCTTTTAAAGATGGTCTCACTCAGTCTAGTCCATGCTCCAAAAGTGCATGTGAATGTGAGGCCACCTGCTGGGGCGTGGGTAGGGCATGTCTACCAATGGCGACACCCAAAGAAAAATGACTCTCCCACCCCTGCAGCCATCAACTGTCAATTAGCTTCTCAACTAGGGATAGGGCTTCAGGAGCCCCTCCCCACTCCATGGTGGAATTTTGACTGGCTTGATCTCGTTCAGGTCTTGCACAGTTGTCAAAACTGCTGTGAGTTCATGAGTGCCATGGTTGTACTGTGTCTAGAAAACAGCATTTCACAGAAGTATACCTCACTGCTTCTCTCTCTCTCTCTCTCTCTCAATCCCTCTCCTCCTTTCTCTCTCCTTCCTCCTCTTTCTTTCTTCCTCCCCTTTCTTTCTTTCTTTCTTTCTTTCTTTCTTTCTTTCTTTCTTTCTTTCTTTCTTTCTTTCTTTCTTTCTTTCTTTCCTTCTTTCTTTCTTTCTTCCTTTCTTTCCTCTCTATACAATGTTCCCTGACCCTTTCTTTCTTTCTTTCTTTCTTTCTTTCTTTCTTTCTTTCTTTCTTTCTTTCTTTCTTTCTTTCTTTCTTTCTTTCTTTCTTTCTTTCTTTCTTTCTTCCTTCCTTCCTTCCTTCCTTCCTTCCTTCCTTCCTTCCTTCCTTCCTTCCTTCCTTCCTTCCTTCCTTCCTTCCTTCCTTTCTTTCTTCCTTTCTTTCCTCTCTATACAATGTTCTCTGACCCTCAGGGAAAGAGGTTAATACATGATGCTCCATTGGGACGGGGTACTCACACCCACTTGGGTCAGGGTGCTCACACCCACTTGTTCTCAGAACTTGAGCAGTTATGAGTCTCTGCGTGGACTGCTACCCACTGCCTAAACAAGCTTCTCTGGCCAAGGCTGAGAGCATCATGGATCTATGAGTATTAATAGTCAAAGACAGTTTAACAACATGACCATTTGGCAAAAGACTACAGCGGGTTCCTGCTCAGAGTCTATGACCTTTGGCCAGATTTACAATCCTATGCTTTCATTTTGGTGCTTATTTGTTAGTTGAGATATATGTACACATACGAGCTTAAAGTCTATTTTAAAATTCCTGTTATGTATACAGAGAATAAAAATTAAAAGTGAATAAAACATAGAGCAAGAGATTTAAGTGTTTTCTTCTGTATTCCTGTGGAATTCTTTGCACATGGAGAGCCACCATGATGGAGGAATTTGACTTAGCTCTCATCGGGAACACTCATGGCTTCCACAGGTATGAATCTTGAGATGCTTGGGTCACACCAGAGACCCACCATCAAGGTTTGACATGAATTGATTACTGCACAAGTCTTCCACAAGACTTTAGAATTTTCTACTTTTGAAGGTGTATCACATTAATAATTAATTTCAGAAAACAAACAAACAAACCAGAGACTAAAGCATGTTTCCTTCTGCTCCATCCTGGTAGACATAGGCAGACCTGTACTGGCCTCTGCATGTGGCTGTCCTTTGAAGGCATCTTCCAAGCACTCCAGAACCCAGCTTCAGCAGGCTGCCGTCAGAGCGTGTGTACTGTCTTTTCTGCTGAAACTATAACGATTCTTGAACGGAGCAGTGTTTGCAGACAGGTTTTGTTTGGCTCATGACTGAGGACCAAAAAAAAATTTTTTTTGAATGACTGCCAAGATTTGATTGTTGGGGGCTTTTGCAAAGCAATCTGAATTTTCAACTTTTCTAGAAGACTTGTGAAGACTTAGAAAACCGGCTCTTCCGTTCCAGGGACTCAGCTGTCTGTGGGATCAGCGCTGCCTCCTCCAGAGAAAAGTGTGCTCTCTTGGTCCTCCTACCCTACCCACTGACGGCTGGCACCTAGCATAGTGCACCTCTCCCTGTGTGTCTCCGGTGGAATTAGGTAGCTTTCTGTTATGTAAGGTTTCCGAGTGGTCAATGTTAACAGAGCCTTCTGAGATTAAATACCATGCAGAGGACACATTCAAGCCTCACTGTGTGAGGCCTGCTCCTTGCTCTGTTTACTAGCTCAGTTCTCTACCGTTATCAAACATCCTGGAACTGACCTGAGCAGTGTGATCTGCTGTCTAGCCCATGGAGTGAGAGAGCCCCCCCACTCCCCCCTACCCCCCCAACCCCCCCCCATTCAGATTCTGCCTGGCTATTTCCTAGCTGTGGGGCCTCAGGTGTATTTAAGTAACTAGGCCCTGTTTCGGATTCTTCACTGGTAAAACGGAGATCATACTAAGTGAATGTCTGTAAAATAAGAAACTAATACTGGTGACGTTATTAAGCACATAATAAGCTGGCTGTGTTCATTGACAATTCCTCTTATTGGGCATTTAATATTGATTATGAGGAGGTTTGCAATGGTGAAGAGACTATCGAAACTCTTAGGGACGATGAATCCTCTAGTGTGGAATGATCTGGATTGGTGAACTTAAGATTTAGCTACTCTCAAGGGTATACATAGAAGTCCCAGGAGGAGTCCGGTAAGGCTGATGGTGCAGTCTCTTCTCCCTTGGGGTCAAGGGATCCTTTAATGTGGAGCAGCCCAGGGACCTGCCTCTGTCCTGGCCCTCCTCCTCCTCCTTACTCCTCAGCCGATCTCTGCATAGCTGACTGGCCCTCCTGCTGACTGAGTCCTAGGGCAAGTTGGGGTACTTGTCCCCAGACCGGTATGCTAATTCTGGAGAAGTGTTAGCTTCCTGTCTAAATCTGCTCACAGCTCACACCTCACATCTCCCCGTCTCCTGTTCTGTTTCCTTCCTAATTTGTCATCATGTAGGTCTGTGCAGAGCCGCACTTGGAGGAAGTTCCTTCTCCTCCCCTGTGTCCTCAGCCAAATGTGTGCAGTCTGTCCTTGGCCAAGGCACAGTTTCTTCTGGGCCCTGTTGCTGGAGGCCAAGAGCATGCGGGAGGGGCGGCTGCATGCTCCATGCTTCCTGAGAGCCTCTTCCACTCTCTGGAGATGAGAGGCTGATCTTGCCTTAGGTCCACTCTGCTCAGCATTGATCCTGCAGCGCACTCGGATAGGTGTGCACGTCAGATGTCTGGGGGGACATGCATGTCTATGACAAGTGCTGCTCTTGGGGGCATTTTAGATTTATTTTCTGCATATATGTGTGTGAACGAGTGGACTGTGTGTGTGGCTTTGCTCCCGCACATGTATGCATGATCAAACGGCCCCTCCTCTTTCTCAGTATTTGCTGAAAATGAATCGCGTGGGATATCACAAATATTCCTCATTGGAATTGTTATGGTCGTGCTTTATTCTGCTGTTTGAGACAATCAGTCACCTCTGGAGCCACCTGTATTCTCCTTCATGCCTAGGAAGCTAAAATCCAGAGCTGCTCTATGCATCCTGGAAAGAGACTTGAGCAAGGGACTCAGAAAACCCTAGCAAGATGTACGGACTAAGACCCCCTGCCCCCCGCCCCTGCTTCGTGTGGTTGTTAGGAGACTCGAACAAACTTCTAAGTTTATTTGTTCTAAAGCTGTTCTTTGATTTGTTTTTTGTTTTGTTGTTTTTCTTTTCTTTTCTTTTCTTTTTTTCTTTTTTCCGAGACAGGGTTTCTCTGTGTAGCCCTAGCTGTCCTGGAACTCACTCTGTAGACCAGGCTGGCCTTGAACTCAGAAATCCGCCTGCCTCTGCCTCCCAGAGTGCTGGGATTACAGGCGTGCGCCACCACCGCCCAGCCTAAAGTTGTTCTTAAATGTGAAACTCGATAGGTCTAGGGTATTTTTTCCACTATGTAATACCTATCTAGTAATTAATTATTCAGTTAGTAATTGTTTTGCTAAATTGAGAAATGAATTAACTCTTTGCTCTTTTTCAAAACAGTTTTAAATGTTGCTGACTAAAAAGCAATACATAGTCACTCAAAACATCTTAGATACTATGAATTATTAATATCTTGGTGTCTATTCACATTTTCTGAGCATATGCAAGAGGCGCCGTACACATTTTTAGCAATTTGCATATGGCTTGTTCTTTCCATATGACTGCTTAGGCACATCTTCACAGGTAACCACCGATGGCCCAGTGTAGATGAACCGTGGTTTGTTTAACCAACTCCTGGTGCTGGTTTTCAATTTTCTACTTGTACAAGTGATGTCGATGTTTTATTTTTGTGCGATAACTTCCCAGAATCCCTGGTCCTGGGCGATTGTGTTCTAATCTGAGGCTGTGATCACCCCTCACCCCTCACCTCCTGTTGTGAATTCTGGTATATCTAGCGACTCAGATCATAAACCTTTTAAAAGACATCTCCACTTCGAGGTGCACAGCATGCTATAGCACAGGATTTATCAGAACAATGATTTGCTTTTGAGCCTATTCAATGTAGTTTTTTGAAATGTCTGAGGACCTTATTATAACACAGTTTCCTTGTAGTCCAGCACAATGATATTTCTGTGAATTAATAATGCATCAATAATTCATGTCAAATGTGAACTTTTTAGTGTAATAATGGTATGTAATGAACATTCAGCAAACATTTACCCAACCCTTACTGCTTAATCAGCTACGTACTGTTTTTTAAGGCTGTAGAGATGAATAAAGTTCAGTAATTTTTCCCGACACACCTAATTTAGTGGGAACAACAGATGCAGAATAATTTTAAAACATTATGGCATGTTTCAGGATATTAGACTGTGCCCTTAAAACAAAAATAAAAACAAAAAACAAAAGCAAAGCTACAACAAAACAAAACAAACAGGCTTCCCTTTATACTGCCTGCCTCAGTGGAAATGAGGGAGAATGACTCTTGGACCTTCCATGGGTCAGGGCAGTTCAGAATCTCTGTTGAAGTGTGTGTGTGTGTGTGTGTGTGTGTGCGTGTGTGTGTGTATGAGACAGAGAGGGGGGTAGAGAGGGAGAGAGAGGAGGGAGAGGGGGGAGAGGGAAAGAGGGAGAGAGAGGGGGAGAGGAAGGCTTTTTAACTAATTGAATAAGGTTCAATTAGTAAATTAAATTGAGTTCTGTGTTTTTAGGGTTGTGATTTTTAAGTCTCACCTTTTTTTTTTTTACATTGATTATCTGTAATTACATGAAAAACATATTATCTCATAATTACCATGGCTTTGGAAGTTGAATATGGTTGAGCTAGGTTCTTGGAGTCACCTGCAATCATAAGGCTGTGTCAGGAAAGGTATCATCTAGGATTAGAATATCATCTGAAGATCTTTGTAGGGAAAGCTTGCTTCCAAACTCTTGTATGGGGACTGTGTCAGGATCTATTTACTGCAGGTCTGCTAGAACTAAACCTACTGAGAGGTTCGGTTCTTGCTGACTGTGGGCTGGAGACCAGCCCCAGTTCCTGTGCACTTCCATCTCCGAAGAGGAAAACCTGACTAGTATACAAGTATCAGTCTTACAATCTGATGAAAAAAAAAGCTTCTCCCTGTCTTATTGATTAGAATTGTATTACTCATGGGCAAGAGGTTATCCAAGACCAGGAATTAAGCAGAAGCAGGGGGAGGGAGGGAGGGAGAGAGAGAGAGAGAGAGAGAGAGAGAGAGAGAGAGAGAGAGCGCGAACACGCGAGAGCTTCCCAGCACTGATGTAATGGAAGTCATAGGGCATTCAGGCTATTGCTTGTGGCAGTAAGAAACAGAGCTAAGGATGAGAAATCAGTGAAGGCCGAGAGAGGGTGTCAGTATTTACAGGAATGAGCATCGCTCTCTATTCTCCCTCTAGGACAGTGCCCAATGCTGCGGCCCTTTAATACATACACGTCCTCAAGTCATTCTGACCCCCAACCATTAAGTCATTAAGTTTTGTTGCTACTTCATAACCGTAATGCTGCTACCATTATGAATCCTAATGTGATATCTGTGTTTTCCAAGGTCTTAGGCCACCCTGGAGACAAGGTTGCTTGACCTCCAAGCTGAGAACGATTACTCTAGGAGCTTCAGAAACTTTGGCTGAGCATTGGACTTTCTACCAGGCTGGAATTGGGATGCAAGCCAAGGGTAACTGAAGCATCAGGACAGCAGATTCCTTTGGGTTAGACTCTCAACGGAAACTAGAGATGGGCTTTCAGTCAGGTGTTTGGTAATTGCCTGGGGAAGCTGGCTTGGCTAGGGAAGCGGCGTCTGAGTCTTCTGCTCTCTGGAGAAGAAAATGCATCCTGGAGCATGATCCTTTTCCACAGTCCTTATGCAAACAGAAGACCTTTGATGAGGCTTGAGTGTCTGAACCACCGGACATGACTGCAGCAGGTGAGCCGAAGAAATACTTGGAGCGTGAAATTTCTGGCTCGCTCATTTCTGAACCATCTTGTATCTATTGCCGGACGAGCCAGGCGATGTAGGGGAAGGTGTACCAGGACGTGATCGTGTGGTGACTCAGGTCTGTGAAGCTGTGGAAACACTTAAGGTGTGTGTGCCTCTCACTTGCAGTGTGCCTTGACAGCTCTTTGTCACACTCCAGACCCCGACTCCCCCATGCTCTTCAGTCAAGATTAGAGAATCTCAAGGGTGCAGTTCCTTCTTCGATCTCTTCTGTCAGAACCAGAGGGGGAGTACACCTTCTTTCCTAGACTTCAGAGTTATTTCAAAGATTGATTAATAATCCTGACAGCCTCCAGAAGCTTGAAAGAACACTTAGGCTTAGGAGCCTAATAGCCAAGGTGATAATCAGAGATCAGCGGGACTCGGTGGGGGTGTGAAAAGCCTTTTGTCTTTTAGGTTTGTGGGCTGTGTCTCCATAGTGAAAGAGTCTGGCCAGGAGAGGCCCTGCTGTGACAGGAGAAAAGACAGGATGGCTGACAAACAGGTTTAGAAAAGGTTATTTAAAAGAATCTGGACGTAAGCTATGACACCTACACACAAGTAACCAAAGAAAATATAAGTAATTTAGATTTTATCGAAATTAAAAAGTTGGGCTGGGGTGTAGCCCAGGCATACATGCCTACTAGTTACAAGGCCTTGGGTACTAACCCCAGCCTAAAATGAGTGAGTAAATGAATAAATAAACAAGTAAATAAATAAATATAAAAAAAACATTGTGTTCCAAAAGGACAGTGACAAGAGAGTGGGAAGAGGGTCTGGAGAAATGACTCAGGAGTTAAAAGTACTGGCTGCTCTTCCAGAGGACCTGGGTTCCAGGAGCTTCTGACACACACACAAATGTCTCTGCAAGCAAAAGCACCAATGAACATGCTCTACACTTAGGTACAAGGGAAATAAAGGGATATGTCCGCACACGAGTCAATGAGTCTTGTATTCTCACACCAACTTCAGACACCAACTTGTGGCAAGGGTCCTCACCCACTGAGCTGTCATGCCGGTCCACCTCTACTCTTAGAAAGGTACTAGGACCATCTCCTTACACCATGGAGTAAGCTTTCAACACGGGGCAGGGCGAGAGAAAACATCTATAATTGTTTAGTCTTTAGAAAAGGTTCTGTATTCTAAATATCCTAAAATTGATTTTGATAATGGCTCCACAAGTTAGCAAATATGCTCAAAAACATCCAAGTGTTTATTTCAAGTGATTAGGTTGAATGGTGTGGGGATTATATCTGAATAAAGCTACCATCCTCCCCAGAGATGGAAAAAGTCACAAAGAAACCAGGGCTGCAGGGATGGGGGGGAAGAGGACTTTGGTGGGGGTAAAGTTGCCTCAAGACATCAGCTTTTCATTAGGTTGTTCTAGAAGGGCCTTTGTTTTGTAGAGGTGAGTGTGTGTGTCTGCAGTTTGCCTTCCTTCTCCTACTAGACCTGGCCCCATTAAGAAAGCAGTGAACATTAGCGGATGTTAATGGTCTGAACTACATTAACGTCCCATCCCCATCTGGCCGTCACTCTCCAGGAGGCTCTTTTTATTTGATGATGACTGATTAGTTTTGTTCCTGCTGGTTTGTGCTGATGTGGAGGAAATCTTGTCTGTGGTGCATTCTGCCCCCAGGCTCCCCGAGGACCCTCCATTACAGGAGGAGATGCTGTCTCTAACAGAGATGCCTCCTCTGATGAGCCAGGGGAGGGTGAGGTTGGAAGGTACCATACCAGATGGAACTGGTTGGCTCTCAGGGGTAACTAGGAGGCTCAGGGCAGCATGTTACCCTGGAAAGGCCTTCATTCAAGCTGCTATACCCTGAAGTCCTGCCACCCTGGTGAGGATGCATCAACAGAGCTCAGGCAGTGGTTCTGAAGGTCCAGTCAAGACACTTGGATGTCAGTCTTTGCACAGTGTCTGTCCAGACACAGTTACTTACAAACAGGTCACTGAATCTGGTTGCTTACGTGAGCTTCCTCTTCTTAGGTACATGATGGTCTCTTGTCAAGCCAGCATAGTCATAACTAGGGTCCCCTAGGTGGAAGAGAATTTTTTTTTTTAATCTCCTAAAGCAGGGTCTTAGATTCCTGCTGGGTAAGTCTTCTATCTACACACAGAAGCTTCAGAAGACTTCTTGCCTTGTTTTTCATAGATTTGAGCAAGAAGGTGGAACTGTAAGGCAGCAATCTCCCATTTGGGCCAAGCATGTGCTTTTCCAAAGTAATAACGGAAGACTGTCCTGCTGACCTACTTCCCTCCTATGAGGAAGAAGGTGGCAGAGGGAGAGAGAGAGAAAAGAGGAGAGGTAAGAAAGGAAGGAGCAAGGAAAAGATGGGCAAGAGGCAGCAAGGGAAAGGGTCACTGTTAAGATTCAAAGCTCCACCCCACAGTTACCTGGCAACAGGCAGGTAGGCCTGGCCTACTATAAAAGGGGACGCTCAGCCCCTCCCCTCTCTCTTACAGCTCTTATTCTCACACTCTCCTAGCCTCTCTCTTGTCCCCTCTTGGGCGCTCCTCCCCTCCCCTCTCTCTCCACCATGGCCGGTCTCTGCTTCTTTAAGCTCTCTCCCTTTCTCTGTCTCTGCTACCCCCTTAATTCCCCTTCCCATGTCGTGTGTCTGGTCCCTCAGGGGGAAGGGATGCCTCGGCATGGGCCCGCTGAGGCGCCCCCTTCCCCCACACTGCCGTAGAACATATTCTCTAGCCTCTTTCACTTTTTATGAACACAACAGTCACAGAAGTATAACAAGTAAAAAAGAAAGGAAGGGCTCTAAGCAGCCTCTGGGAGCAGAAAGATTGAACATGGCTGTGTGGTAAGCCAGACAGTGAAAGAGGCAAAGAGCCGTAACAGGGGGTTGCTACTGGGTCCTGGTCCACAAACCTGCCACCTTGCTCTCTCTGAACCTGAAAGGAATTAGAGAACAGAGATTGGTCGAGTAAAATTGTCTGATTTATAGACTTAAGGCTTGGCTAAGCAGCAGAGATCTGGCTTTTCACTCAAGTTCTGGAGAATTTCTGAGGCCAGGAAAAAGTTAGGAGACAGCCCCTGAAGTGCCGCCCTGTTGGCTCTCCCGAGTTGGGAGATGGGTGTTTCAGGATCTAAGTGGAAGAAGATGGTTTTCTCTTTGGACAGAGTATCACTATTTTTGACTGGGGTTGTTGATTGCCACCTACTGGTGGCTCCTCCTGGTTTGCCTGAGGTCCTCTGGAGTAGTGTCAGCTGGGGTGGGAGAGTTCAGATGGGTTCTTATGGTGGTGGAGGAGGGATGGAGCACCTTTCTACCTGCTTATTTTCTTCTGGAGTGGTCTTGCTTCCCGGAGGACTTATAGCAGTATCTGCAGACATCTATGATTGTCACAGTAGAGGTGTTCCTGACACACAGTACATAGCTAGCTTTCCCACGACAGAGAGATCAGCCAGCCCAGAGATGCCAACCTGAGACAGAGAAGACCTGTACCACCTGAATAACTTTTAAACGCAATATCTGTATCCCAGACAGCCAGAAACCCTTTCTTCTAATTGGGTGGGAGCACCTGGAGACGGCTTGTTTCCATTTTGCTCAGGCAAAAGGCCTGAGCTAAGGTTAACCCAAGTTTTCTGAGTTAATTTTAAAAAGCTAAGGCTGAATGCAAAGCAGATAGAATCTTCTCGCTTTCTATGCTTGCAGCTCAGCAGGTGTATCTTACCCGCTCCTTTAAGAGGCCTCTCTGCCTAGGGGAATGGGCTAACAGGCAGAAATCGGGGCCTCCAGTGGCCTGCACATGGCACTGAACTGGTCTAACCCCATGGGTCGTGGGAGGAATAAATGAGAAAGGAAATGAGTGTGAGATTGAAAGGGTAGATTCTTAAGAGGGCAACATAGATTTGTCCTAGTTGCAGGAGTCAAGTTGAAACCAGCCACAGCTGTAGGGAAGAAATTGTGGAGAGCCGATTATCATCTTAGTGATTGTTCAGTGAAACTGCTCCAGGCCGGAGGCACTTGCTGTAACTGTTTTATAATTTAACCTCTCTTTACCCCATTGAGTGACGGAGCATGCCGGTGTCTAACACGCCACCTTTCTCCAGGGCGTGGTTCTGGCTGCTGTTTCTACCTTAGCTGGGATCTAAGAAAATGGGTGCTGTGTGTTCTGGGACATTCTAGCCTCTCCGGAATGCAGTTACATAACCAGTTACCAGGTAAATCAGCCTCCGCTTTCTCCTTACTACATGCTACTCTTTCTAGTCCATTAAAAAGAGTGAATTCAGATTCATATTTATTTGAGACTGGATTCCTCTTTGTATGCTATAATCTCAGTTGTTATTAAAGAAAGTGGTTTGAAACTTTCATAGGTTCTTTCAGTGACTGAAAAAATCAAGACCTGTTGATTTCTAATCTGCCCTCATTACAGTTATTTTTAAAAACATGGTCTCACTAGGTAGCCCTGGCTATTTTCGTACTTACTATGTAGACCAGCCTAACTCCGAACTTATAGATTTCTTCCTGTCTCTGCCTCTCCACTGCTGAGATTAAAGGCAAGGGCCACCTCATCTGGATACAGTTCATTTACCAGAACTTTTTTTTTTTTAAAAAAGATTTATTTATTTTATTATATGTAAGTATACTTTTCTTCTCACTCTGTGAGAAGTATACTTTTTCTTCTCACTCTGTGCCTACTTGCTCTTTGTAGCTATTTTCAGATACTCCAGAAGAAGCCATCAGATCACATTACGGATGGTTGTGAGTCATGTGGTTGCTGGGATTTGAACTCACAACCTTCGAAAGAGCAGTTGGCGCTCTTAACCCCTGAGCCATCTCTCCAGCCCTTACCAGAATTTTTTTTTTTAAAGATTTATTTATTATGTAAGCAGTACACTGTAGCTGTCTTCAGATGCACCAGGAAAGGGCATCAGATCTCTTTATGGATGGTTGTGAGCCACCATGTGGGTGCTGGGATTTGAACTCATGACCTTTGGAAGAGCAGTCGGTGCTCTTACCCACTGAGCCATCTCTCCAGCCCCTTACCAGAACTTTTTATCCTCTGTATTTGAAAGCTGGGGAACAATCTGGTACAACTGTTCCTTTACATGTGTTTTAACTCTAACGTGAACCTTGGAGTGTTTAATGAGTCCCTGCTTGTTAACAGTTTTCTGAATTGAGAGCACTGCAAAGGAGAGGAATGGGAAGTTACCAGTCAGGCTGCAGGCTTCTTTGGGCCTTGTCTTGGAAGGAATCATGGTAAAATATATGTAACATTGCACTGGCCATCTTAACCACTGTCAAGTACGGTTTGCCAAGTACATTCACATTGTGCAGTCATCACCCCTTTATCTCCAGAACTCTGGAGACTAATCCTGCCCAGACGAAACCCTTCACGCCCTCCTCCTCCCGGCAGACCTCAGTGACCTCTGTTCTACTTTCTGTGAATGCAACTGCTCTAGGGACCGCCCATGATTACAGTTGTAACAGTGTTTGTATTCCTACTCCTGGCTTTTTTCACTTAGCACAATGGCCTCTTTGTTCTTCAGTGCTGGAGAATGGGGCAGAATTCCTTTTCTTTGAAAGGCTAAATAGTATTCCATCCCTATGTGTACAAGTTGTGTGTTTCTGTGCTTTTTCGCTTGCCAGCGGGCATCTGGATTCTCTCTAGTTTGGCTGATGTGAACAGTGATGCTATGAATATTCAGCTATTCCCAGTTCTTACCAAAGCCTCATCTGGGACTGGAGAGGTGGCTCAGTGATTAAGAGCACTGACTGTTCTTCCAGAGGTCCTGAATTCAAATCTCAGCAACCACATGGTGGCTTACAACCATCCGTAATGAGCTCTGATGCCCCCTTTTGGTGTGTCTGAAGACAGCTACAGTGTACTTACATATAATAAATAAATACATCTTTTTTTTTTTTTTGAGACAGGGTTTCTCTGTATAGCCCTGGCTGTCCTGGAGCTCACTCTATAGACCAGGCTGGCTGGCCTCCAGAAATCCGCCTGCCTCTGCCTTCCAGAGTGCTGGTATTACAGACATGTGCCACCACCACCCAGCAAATAAATAAATCTTAAAAAAAAAAAAAAAAAAAAAAAACCAACCCTCATCTATCTGTGAGTGAACTGAAATAAAAGCTAGCAAAAGCTAGGCAATGCTACCCCCACCCCCAGGCTCACACACATACCAACTCCTGTATTTAGTTACATGCACTGGGACTGGTTTCCTTTGCTTCAGATCTTCCTTCCTCTCCACCCACCCCAGGTCATCCCACCTTTCCACGACTGTATCTTTTCCCTGTCTTCTTTCATATGACACCATCTTAGCTATCATACATGGTTCAGAGGCAGATATTTTGCTTAGTTTTGTAGTGCTGGAGACCAAGCGTCTTGCATACTAGGCAGTTCTGTACCACTGGGCTACATTGCCAGCCCACTATATTTTGATTTATTATGATTTTTCCATATAATTATAATTTTAATTAACTACATCGAATCAACTGTCCTAGAAAAGAGGAAGCCATTTTAATTTAGCAATTTAAGAGCTGGGGTGCATTTAGGAGACAAAAGCAGGCAGATCTCTTAGTTCCGGTCTAGCCTGGTCTACAGAGTGAGTTCTAGGATAGCCAGGGCTAATCAGAGAAACCAGTCTTGAAAAACCAAAAACCAATACCCAACCAAAGAAAGGAAAACAAAAACTAAAAAACTCCCACAATTTAATACTTGAAAAATAGATACAGTATGTTTGAAAAATGGATTAGAAACAAGGAAATTATAGATTTTTTTACAATATGTAAAAAATATTCCAAGTATATATGTATGCATGTATGCATGCATGTATATATCTCTAATCTGTTCTTACATTGTGGTATTGGGACACCAGGGCAAGAGCTCTGCTATCTATTTATGCTCCAAATTCATGCTCTTTTAATTGTGATTATAAATGTTAAAAAGAAAACCCACAACATTTTTATCCAGAAGGGGGAAATCTTGATCTCCTCCTAATGATTGCTATCAGCAGATGGCCGCACAGATGAACAGTAAATATTGTAGTAAATGCAGCTGATGATTCAGGTCAGTGGAGCGGCCAGTGTTCCTCCTTGGACCTCAGCCTGCCTCCAAAGCCACATGGCTGGGTCTGTAGGACCCATTCAGAGGACCAAGGAGCCCGGGTCTCTTCTGAAGCCATAACCTGGAGAAGCAGAGAATTAGGGCTCAGAGAAACCCAACCCCACTCCCAACAAAACCATAAAGAGAGGAGAGCATTGGGAGGGAGCATGAAAGGCAATGCAATGGAAAGTTCTTAGGCTGCAAGAGAAAGGAAAGAGCTTCTTCCTGAGACCTTGCTGGTGACACCCGAGGAGTTAGGGCAACCCAAATTGGCACCGTGGTCTTCTCTCCATCCTAATGGCCAGTCGTTTGGCACCTTAGGAGGGTTTGTCTCTTCTGGTCATCACCAGGACATGAGACCAACGTTGTCTCTAACAAGAGTCTGCTCTGTTTAGCCTGTGCTCTGTCTGGGCTGAGGCCTGGCCAGGAGCGAGGTTGATTGACCAGACTGTATAGTTTACACTCCTGTTCAGGCCTTCAACTAGTATTTTTTTCAGGTACTTCCCAGAGGTCAGGCATCATTTTCAGTGCCGGGAAAGTGGGTGAGAGGTGTAACAGGGCCCCAGACCTTAGCACAACTGACTCCAAGGAAGTGCCATTAAGGGTGTAAAACTGAGCATATAGACAGACCACCCGACAAAATGCAAATGACAACCTAATTCATCAAAGTCCATAGTTCTGGGAAAGTCTCTAAATGTATACTAACCTTGATTCTTTAGGCCACTGTATTCCAGTTCCAGCTAACTGTTCTTGTTAACTCATGTATGTCAACCCAGAACATGGTTTTGGTGCTTAAAAGCTCACCTTGAGAAAGGCTCAGGGCTACACTAGGATCTGGAACACCCAGTGTAGTCACCAACTAGCTAATAAGGACTTTCTATTAGCTTAAACCCATGTCCGGGTAGTTTTCTCTGGTAATGCCCCACAACCAGTCCTCTTGACTTACTGCTGTGATGGAATCAATAGGGAGATTCGTAATGATGCTTTGGCCTTCTGTCATTTGGATATGCCGGCCAATGTTGCTGGAGAAAATATTATCTTTTAATGCCTTGTAAAGTCATACCCAAAGCTGTTTCTTTCTTTTCTTTCTCTTTCTTTCTTTCTTTCTTTCTTTCTTTCTTTCTTTCTTTCTTTCTTTCTTTCTTTCTTTCTTTCTTTCTTTCTTTCTTTCTTTCTTTCTTTCTTTCTTTCTTTCTTGTTTTTTGTTTTTTAGAGACAGGGTTTCTCTGTGTAGCCCTGGCTGTCCTGGAATTCACTCTGTAGACCAGGCTGGCCTCATACTTAGAAATCCACCTGCCTCTCCCAAAGCTGTTTCTAGACCCAATCTTTTTCAGTAAAATCATGATTACTGAGTGGCGAGGGTTATCTCCAGAGGTGTAATGCTAAGGTCTTCTGGACAAGGGCTCATTTGTCAGGTTTTTGCTTCCTGCAGTCTCCATGCCCCAGCCACTCATCAAACCCAGATTGTCCCTGGTCATGGTTTCAGTTTAGTAGGCTTTCTCCTAATCAACAGCTCGGTTCTGTCAGCCCAGGTCTGGACAGTTGCCACCTGCCTCCCACTCTTGTATTATTATTTTTTAAAACTGGATTTAATCACTTGTGGGAAATATAGAGTCACAATAAGGATTTCCCTTTATTTTAGAATGTTTCTTGTGAGTATTCTGTTTATGCAGCAAAAAAAAAAAATACTACAACTTATAAAGTATGCTTTATTAAACAGACTCTTAGGAGTAAAAATCCAGTTCTTCCCACAAGCAGAGGAATCTTCCACAGACAATTCCAAAAAGGAAAAATTAATACTTTGGGGCTAGATAAAGGGAACTGAAAACTCTTTCTTATTTCCTGGAATGCAGCTCGGTGCTTTTGGGAAGTTGAAATCCTTGCTACTTTTTATTCTGCACTCCATTCTGGCTCCTCAGGAACGCTCCCAAGGTGAACTCCCAACTTGCAACTGTTGCATCATTGTATCAGATGCTGGGTGGTCGGCTTCTATGGTGGAAGGGTAAAGTCACAACACATGCTGCTTATGTGGACATTTTCTTGTTAGAAAATTATTACGAGAAAGCCAATTTGTTTCTCGTAATAGGAATCATTAACCAGGGTTGGTACTGGCAGCATGTGTGTTTGCCTGTGAACAGAGAATCATAATTTTAGGGAAGCCCTTAATGTTTCATTCATTTTGAAAAATTCATTTTGAATGTAATTACCTGAAGGGACTATGTAGGCTTGGCAGACATGGTGTCATATCTTTGGTGTTTTTTTGTTTTTTTAAGACAAAGTTTCTGTCTGTAATCCTGGCTGTCTTGAACTTGCTTTGTAAACCAAGGTGACCAGGCTGATCTCAAACTCACAGAAATCTGCTTGTCTCTGCCTTCTGAGTGCTGGGATTAAAGGTGTATATCCCCACTGCCTCCTTTGGTGTAGTTCTTATCTGAGTAGAGTAGTGATAGTCATTCCTAAATGTAAAGATTGTAGACGTTATTGAGTCGCTACACAGCAGTCAAAGCAGCAGAGAATCGCTAGTTCCTGAGATAGCAAATGTATAAAATGTAGACTTTTAAAATACTTTATGGGTTAGATGTCTTGGTGTTTTAATGCTTTAAAAAAAAAAGGTCCAACTAATTTATTCAGAATAACTGGTAAATCAGGTTTCCCACTTAGCTGTAGTGAAATCTGGGGTGCTGGTAAAATTTTTGTAGAAATAGAATGTGGAGTCAGAATTCATGCACTTTAATACAAAGCACATATTGATTGTGCTATGTACAATTAGGGGGTTTAAATCTATGAGAATAGATTTTTGACCTAAGTGTGCAAAAGGTATATATTGCTATAAATGACATCATTCACTTTGCCATCTTTATTTCAGATTCTTTGGAAAAATAAATGTTATTTGCTTGTGCTCAGGCGCATAGCTGACTGCCATCTTTGACTTCGTTTCTGAGGGCTTGTTTGGCTTCTCAACAGCTTTACTGTGCATGCGGACTCTGCCTTCTCACGTGCTGTGTGAATCCCACCTCCCTTGTCGCCCTGCCCACTGCCATGCTGTTAGTCAGCTTCCTGTTACTATAAAAAATGCACTTGAGATAATTAACTTCCAAAGAGAAAGGATGATTTTGGTTCACAGTTTTGGAAGTTCTAGTCCGTGATTATTGGCCCGACTGCGGGGTGGGGGGTGGGGGGTGGGGTTCGGTTCAGCAACACAGTTCATCAAGATAAAAGCATTAGTGCTTCTGTCCTGCTTGAGCCGGGAGCAAAAGAAAAAGAAGGAGGAGGATTCCTCAGTTTTCTTTGAGGGCACAGCTCCAGTGACCTCAGGACCTCCTAATATATATCTTACCTCCAGGGTTTACCACTTCGAAGTAATACTACAATGAAGACAAAGCCTTCACAGCAGGGCCTTGGGCAAGCCCCTGGTCCAGACCGGAGCATGGAGCATTTACTCAGAGTGATCAACCAGGAATCTTTATTAAGAGAATTTTAAAAAGACTGGGCATAGTGGTACTCATCTTTTATCCCAGCAGTTGGGATGCTGAGGCAGGAGGATGGCCAGTTCAAGCACAGTCTGGATTACATAGTGAAGTCCTGCCTCACTCTGCCTTTGTGGTGCTGAGTTTGCCTTTGCTCTGGTGGTGTCTGGACACCGATACATCAGCTCAGGGAGTACAAGGCGGAGTGGTTGTGGGGGAGGGGTCCTCCCTCCAGTTTCCCAGGAGGAGTTTCCCAGGCCAGAAGGAAGAACGCAGTCTGGGATGAACGCTGTGATTCTGGGTCTGGCTGGGAGCGAGTGAATGGTGGTGGTGGTGGTGGTGGTGGTGGTTGTGGTGGTGTGCATGGCCTTCTTTGAGAATTTTAGTGTTACAGCTCCTTTAGGTGAAGGCTTCCTCCATCGATCTTTATGAAGCAGCTCTCTGAGACAATCTTAACTTGTTCATATTTCTTTATTGGGGCTGAGTTTGAGTGTATATGCTTTATTGTGGTGATCCAAGGACTATGTAATTTTGGGGAAGGGCATGAGAATACTCAGGGTGGGAAGGTCATTGACTGAAGGCTAAGGCTACTGAGATGTCTCATTAGCATGGAGTGGCAGTCCAGGTGCTGCTGGGCATGTGACTGACTGCCTTGATCACCTAGGTGGGGGGTCTTGGTTACATGTCCCAGAGCAAGAATGGAGACAGGGAAGAAGTTAGCTCTGCTCCTGCAGATCTCAAATCCACTGGTGGCCTCTCTATGTGCCCTACACTCCTTCAAAGATGAAGACAAAAGGACCATAAAAGAGTTCTTACCATCACGCAGAGAACAATGTAGTTGGAAGGTAAGGTAGAAAGCGCTTTTGTGAGAACAAGAACATTCTAGCATTCCTGGTGTATTTTGGCAAGTGAACAGAGCAGAAGTATTTGGTATAACCTATAACCCTAGCACTCAGCAGGCTGAAGAAGAAAGACTGAGTTTGAGGTTAGCCTAGGCTTGTCTAAAACAAACATAAAAACAAAACAGAAGTTGCAAAGATTTTCTGCAAAGAGTAGGTGCAGCATGGGCCATAATGAAATTTGTAGAGATCAGAAATCTATGCTTTATTTACCATTATTATTATTATTATTTTATTATTATTTTAAATACAAGGAAATTTGGGGAAACTCTGCTAATTAAGGTTGACGTCCACTATGACTGGATCACCTCTGGGCTTAGCGCAATATGGAAGACTTCCTTCATTGGCAGGGCTTCCCCATTTCTGACCTTGTTTGGGGGAGTTCTTACCCCCATACACATTCCTCTACCTGAAGAACATCACGTAGTAGCCTTAGTTTGATTATAGCATCTATTTCCTTTCTTTTGATAAAACCTCTTCAGCCAGCACCTGAGAGTCCTGAAATGCTTTCTGATGCTAATGAGGCATTCCAGGGACCTTAAGACCCCAGCCAATGACCTCTTCTCATCCTGAATGTTCCTACCCTCAGTCCTCCAAACTTCATAAACCTTCAATCACCCTAAGTAAAGTTGATCTGTCTCCTGACTGCTGACCCTGTTGTGGTCCGCTCACAGGGCTTCCGACCTTCCCCCAAGCCCCACTTCTTTTGATGTCTCTGCTCTCTTTGCCTGGTGGTTTGTGTCGGCCAATGATCTACTAGGATGGGGGATCCCCTTAGGAAATGAATGTCAGCTTGTAGAGTACCTCATATACATAAGGGATGACCTGGGTGCTGGACTAGCTATTCTCTTTCTCAGATGCTCACCTAGAGCCAGGTCATTGAGCCAGCAGAGAGAGCTAGGAAACTGTGGGGAAGTCATGCTCTCTTTGCTGGAGACATCCAGTCCTGGGAAGGGAGTTTCTTTTCTGCCTAGAGAGTGTGCCCTGGGTTGGAGTCATCTGTCTGAGCTCACTGTTGCTTTATGCCAGAAACGCGGGTGACTTTAGCCAAGCCTACCACCAAGCCCAGTGCTCCTATCCAGGGATACCAATCTCTTACCCTCTCCTGGGTCATTCTCTGTGTGTCTTTGAATGCGACCAAGTTCATAGTGCAGCCTGCTTCTACTGCCTGTATCTTTTGAGAAGAGAGATTCAAAAAGGAACCCGAGCTGGCCTCTGTGTCTAATGAGCTGTTAAAGAGGTGCCAGGCCACGGGAAAATGGCCAGCTGGACAAGGACAAGGCTTTCTTGGGTCCCCCCAGCTGGTCCTTCACACCTCCCGGACTTCCATCACCTAGGCTCTCATTGGCTCTGCTGATCACACTCATTATCCGCGATCAAACTGCGCTGCCACTTCCGGCCAGCCGTCACTCAAGCTGGGGTTTGTCATTAACAGAAGCTAAAAGCAGGCCTCCTCAGTCTGAATCAGGCTCATTAGGCCGAAGGCAAGCTGCAAAGCTCGGGAAGGGTCTGGGAGGGCCGTTTGACTGTTCTCAGCAGCGTGTGCACACTCCAGGGTGAGAATTAGCAAGCCCCGGCATCACCAGCTGAGAGCCCCTTGCCTTACAAGGCTTTTTTGTTCTATGTTCCGACCACGGTCCAGCATCCTAGATGCTTTGAAGAATTTGGGAACCATGCCACCAACAGGATTTATGAAAACTTTCGGCCCTCCCACCTCCCACCCCAAAACACAATATAGATCACAGTGGGTTCCAAGCACTTACTGCTTGATGGGTCTCGCCGCCTCCCCATTTTTCCTGGCCCCCTGTAAAGGCTGAACAGATTCCCTGGGCCCCGCCTGCATATTTTGTCCTAGCCTCTTTGGGCGGTCACTCACTGCCTTTTGCCTCCAGCTGTTGAAGCCTGGTTCTGTGTCTCCCACAGGCTGGGCCTCTGCCAGCTAGCTCCCTGCTGGAGCATTTAGCAGACAGCTTCAGGGATGCAGCCCTGCCCTGTGTGACTGCAGGGTAGCCAGCTACCCTAGCTGACTCTCAGCTAACGGAGAGAAAATCCCTGGGGGAAGCACTTCTTGCCTTCTAGCTTTAAGAGAGCCATGGATGCAATGGCCTTTCTTTCCTTCAAGTCATTAGGAAGAGTGACATCCTAAATACTGTGTCCTCCCAGAGAGGGGACCAGTGCCTCTCAATAAAGTGTGGAAGAAGATCACTGGAGGTTACTGTCTTTGGTTCTTCATGGGATGCTTTAAATGTGTTAGGATGTACTTCTTGGCTTTTGTTCTTGTTTTTGCTTTGTTTTGCTTTAAAACTCCCTAGGACAGGATGGAAGATGTGTATGAACTGAAGGACTAAGACATAAGTGGAGGCAGTGCCCCACCACTACCCATAGATGTGTTTCTTTATCAGGGAACCCAAGCAGGATGTCTTCCCTTCCTCCCTGCCCCTCTGTCTCCCCCAGTGTGTGTGTGTGTGTGTGTGTGTGTGTGTTCAGTCAGTAAATCAATAGGAAACAGAATGCCTCGTAAGCACATTCTTGAATCATGCATAAAAGAAGGAGCCTTGCTGCATTGTTAGGTTTAATAAGTGTTGCTGTAACATCCACCATTAAGTACTCTTCAAGGAAGCGAACAGAGTGTCGTTCTTTTTTTTTCCCAAACCAAGACTCTCACATGTGATTGAGAAAGTAGCTGAGGAAGCACTTGGGAGCCTGCCTGATTCCCCCACCACACACACACACACACACACACACACACACACACACACACACACACACACACACACATCTTCATCGTCGTTGTCGGCAACCAGCCCGCTAAGTATGCAATATGGTCTCAGTGTGCCCTCTTGTGGCATTGGTTGTCATAAATGTTTTGGAGTTGCAAACACCCAAATAACGATTCTGGTCTGGTGGTTCACCTTCCCAATTCTGACTGAGACCAGAACCTAGGCCTTTCCACGCACAATCACTTTACCACTGAACTACAACCTTCCTTGGAGACAAGAGCTCACTATGTTGCTCAGGCTGGCCTTGAACTTGAAATCTTCTCGCCACCTCCTTAGGGTAACCTCGCCCCTTCTCTGCCATCCCCCTCACGGGAGACCCAGGGATGTCCTCGTGGAGACAGGAAGCACTGTGCTAATTGATGTCTTCTGGATCCACGCCGGGGTTGGTGCCCCCTCCCCCCTTCCCCTGCAGGTCTCAGCTGCCCAACGTGGAAGTGTTTGTAAATCCTACTTTGCAAGCTATGACTCCTGTTGGGATATTAATTTGAACTGAAGTTTAAGGGGCTCATCCCCATGCATTCTGATAGTTTAACCGCCCAGTTGGGAGGCAAACAATAAGGGGAAGGCACTCTGAGTCCACCCTGCTCTGAAGCCTGACAGGGTGTGCTTGGAAGAGAGAGAGCTTGCATTTTTCTGCAGGTGTGTCTCCCTTCTCCCTCCCTCTCTTCTTCCGTCTCTCTGTCCCCCTCCTTATCACTCCCTCTGCAACATAAGAAGCAGTTGAACTTTCTTCCCCATGTGTTAGGAATAAGGACTTAAAAATAGCATGTGGCCCAGACACAGTGAGAAGAGAACAGCTGTTGCTCTTGTCCAGCTGTGGCCCAAGTCCCTTAAGAAGCAAGGGATGGGTCTGTGGTCTGAAGATGACAGGTCTCTAATCCTGCCCAGGGAAACAGTGAAATATCATGGAATTGGACGGGAGGCGTTCTTGCAACGGGGTAAAAGTTCACATGTCTCTGCCTCACTCATCTTCTCATGGTTCCCCCGCCCTCTAGAACAAGAGCTAAATGTTTTGTGGAGATTACTGAGAGCTTCCTAAGATGAGGAGAATATCCCCAACCCAAATTTGGCTCCTTCACCCTTTGAGAAAATGCCTGCCTTCTGTGCAGGAGACTTTATAAAAAGATGATCAGCCTGGCTTCCTTTTTGGAAATGGTATTTATCCAGATCGCAGGGAATCTGCCTCTTGCCTTCCATGGCAGCCGTTGGTAGAGCAGAACCTTCACTTGCTACAAAGGCGCTGAAGACCAGAGGAGACCTCAGGAGACCTCTCTGCGAGGTTGCCAAGCAACTGAGGCTGCGGGTGGGAGGAGAAGCCGGTGTCCCAGCTCCCTGGTCAAGTCTCAGTGCCTGCCCTCCTATGTATGGTCATGTTTACAGGGTGACTTGTCCACAAAGGCAAAGGGGCGATCTAACCAGAATGCTTAATTTTCATTGGTAAACATACTCTGTCGTGCAGAAGCAGTTGTCAGAGGAAGCATCCTCTTCCATCCAAATCCTTCCTCACTTAACCCGATCTTGCTGACTTCACATAGAGCAAACCAGGTACCACCTCAAGGCCTTCACCCTGTCTGTTCCTCCAGCTTGGTGTGGTCTTTATCTGGCTGTCTCCTAACTCAGGCCACAGCACAAGTGCCACCTCAGCAGGGGCGGACTTCTTATATCAATCAGGGATAAGCAATTCAGTTTGCTGTCTTTAATCGCAGGAAGTACCTCAGCTGTTCCTTCCAAGTAGCGGTTGGGGTGAGTCTCTGGGTGGACTGCGGCCACACAGCTCACGTGTCTGTCTGATTTCCTGCCCCACTCCTTGTTTGTTTGCCGTGCTGGCCGCGGAGCCCAGGGTCTCAGGCATGCTCCTCTTCCCTCTGTCTCTTCCTCATCAGTGTTGGGAGCCTGAACCGGGGCAATGCCAACAGATTTTCTTTCCCTCAGTTCTGCTGATGAATGTGGGCAAAGCTCAGAGACCAGAAGGGGAGCTGTGGTCTGTGCTGGAGTCGGAACTTGTCTCCCACTCCAAGGGTCTCCTCTCGATGGAAGGCCACGCCCCTAACCTACTTAGGTTCGCTGTTAAGCCACCCCCACCAAGTTCTTCCCCTTTCCTTGTCCCGTCTCTGTGTTATTGCTCCCTCTGAGCCTCTGCATTCTGCAGTGTTGCCCCAGCTTCCAGAAGCTCTTCCCATCTGCCTTTATTAGCGCCTTGTACCGTGCCAGACAACCATGGATTAAAGCTGGACTTCAACACCAACAGAAACACCAGAAAGTCTATACTGTCGTGGGACTCTCTACTCAGTGATCTCTGGGTCAGGGAAGAAAGGGATTAAAGACTTTCTAGAATTCAATGAAAATGAAGGAACAGCATAGCCAAACGTATGGGACACAACAAAAGTAGTGCTAAGAGGAAATCTCACAGCACTAAGTGCCTTCATAAAGAAATTGGAGGGCTGGTGAGATGGCTCCGCAGTTAAGAGCACTGATTGTTCTTCTGAAGGTCCTAAGTTCAAATCCCAGCAACCACATGGTGGCTCACAACCATCCATAATGAGATCTGATTCCCTCTCCTGAGGGAATCTGAAGACAGCTACAGTGTACTTACATATAATAAATAAATAAATCTTAAAAAAAAAAGAAATTGGAGAGTTCTCAAAGTAACTATTTAAAAGCACAACAAAAGTTCTAGATAAGGAAAAGAAGCTAAGGCCATTCCCTTTGAGAGTCTTTCCCTTTCCAGGTCTCTAGTACATCCCCGAGATGCCCCCCTCCGCCCACCAGCTGCAGATTTACATTCATTCTTCTTGCTCTCTGTTCCTCTCTCCTGTCTCTACCCGCACCTGATCCTGACCACGCCCCATTCCTCCTTCCCACGCAGTTCCCTCCCTCCCTCTGCCTCTTATTATTATTTAATCCCCTTCTAAGTGAGAGTCAAGCGTCCTTACTTAGGCCTTCCTTCTTGTTTAGCTTCTTTGGATCTGTGGATTGTAGCACGGGTATCCTTTATGGCTAATATCCACTTATAAGTAAGTACCATGCATATCCATTTGGATCTGGGTTAGTTCCCTCAGGATGAAATTCCCAAGATCCATTCATTTGCCTTCAAGTTTCACGATGTCTTTTTTAAAAATAGCTGAATTGTATTCCATTGTGTAGATGTACCACATTTTCTGTATTCATTCTTCAGTTGAGGGAGGTGGGACAGACCTGGGAGGAATTGGGGGAGAGGAAAACATTATTAAAATATAATAAACTATATATTAAAATATATTGTATGAAATTATTTTTAATTATAAAATCAATATTTTATAAAGTAAGACTACTTTCAAAGCTTTAAACACAGGTTTTAATCTAGCTGTGGTAATTAATACTTATAAGCCCAGAATCTGAGAGGCTGAGGCAGGGGAATTATGAAGTTGAAGATCAGCCTATGCTATATGTCAAAACTCTTGTCTCAAAAACAAACAAACATAAATAAATGAAATCAGCACTGGATTTTATAACCTTTTTGGTTTTTCAATTTACAAGTTTTTAATACAGTAGAAATATTTCTCAGATTGTGTATGTTTTTCAGTGTCTCAACCTAGTATCCCTTACCCTCAAAATATAAAATGAAAAGTATGTTTCTACCTAGACAAGTTTCTCTCTGGGGATCGTTATGAATCCAAGCAGTCATCAAATACCACAAGTCTGAGGGAAGTTATAACTGTAAGAACCAGTTTGGCGGTAGGGTTAAGAATTGCAATATTGGGCTGGAGAGATGGTTTAGTAGTTAAGAGCACTGACTGCTCTTCCAGAGGTCCTGAGTTCAACTCCCAGCAACCACATGGTGGCTTACAACCATCTGTAATGGGATCTGATGCCCTCTTCTGGTTGTCTGAAGACAGCTATAGTGTACTATAGTATACATAAAATAAATAAATAGATCTTTTAAAAAAGAACTGTAATATTATATTTAGTGACTATTTTTTACTTGAAAATACTTTAGGGGTACAATCTATATCACAGAGAACACCCCCTCTTTAAACAGGTGATTGTTGTAGTGTCTTTTGGATGTCTCCCCATATCACTAGAACACAGTCACTCCTAACAGCAGTGATAGCTGGATAGTTTGGTAAGTGTACTCAGTCTTTAAAAATGTTTTTTTTTTTTTTTTTTGGATCAAAACTCCTTTTAGTATTTAACAGGAGTGATGTGGCCTTATGCAGCCTTAACTGTGGACTGTAGAATTTACTGAGCCATTGATCATACTAAGGCCAGAGGAAGAGCATTGGAAGACAGGAACAGAGACCAACATGGAAGTAGGAGACATAATTCTTCACTTCGGCAGCTCACGTCCTTCCTGAACATGTGGGAAGGGTTTGAGGCCATCTAAAGATTAAATGAATAAACATAAATGCATCTGTCGTACTTAATTATCTGCTGTTAATGAAGCTTGGGTAGCATGTTTGGGCAATCCTGACTCCTCACAGAGCCGGAGCCTGGATTATCCCGACAGCTGACACTACAGGACTGGTTCCAGTGAGGAAGAGTTGCCAAATCCCTACGAGATGTCTAAGCTGATTTAGTTCACACCAAAGCTTATTGGACAAGATTCCAGGATGACAGAGCAAGTTAGGCCACCCTATAAAGCTGTGCACCTGGGACTTAGAGAAATTGGATAGTGTGTTAGGACTAAATGTAGTGTTTGTAAATCCATCCTGCTAGCTGTGTACCTTGGCTAAGCTCTGCTGCCCCAGGAGGGGGATAATACTGAATCCCCTCCAGTGTTGTGACACCAAATGAACTAATACATGTAAATTAGCCCAGTCAGTGTGGGTTAATATTGTTTTGCCTCTTTGTTAGCCTTCTGGCAGAAATTAAAAACCTTTTTAGAATTAATAAATTCATTTATCAAGTTAAGGTTTCATTTAGCCTGTGCTGGCCTCAAGCTCTTTATGCCACTGAGGTTGACCTTGATGATCTTCAGGTCTTCCTACTTCCATTAAAAACGTATTAAGGTATTACAATAGTGGCCTACTGAGGGGGGATCCTGCAGGTATCCAGACATGGAGGCTTCACCATCTTTCTGACCCATGTGACACAGCTTAAGCAGAATCACAGTCATGGATCTGCAGTTTCCTCACAGTCCTCTTTGGCGAGGCCAGGTCCATTCTACACTTGCCTGGATACTAGAGGGACCATGCTTGGCCCCACCAGAGCTTTAGGAAAGCCACAAAGATGGAAGGCTTGAGTCCCTGGGTTTGCAGAGACACAGCTCAGAGATTATAGCCTTTTGGGCAGCTGGCGTCCAGTAGAGGGAACAGGCTTCCCTTATGGAGGAGATACCTGTTTTCAAATGTGGATGGTTATTGAAGCATCCTTATTTTCTTGCCTAATTCTCTGTTAGCTCCAGGTCTTGTGGACGGACTCTCGTTACCCCCACTGTCTTTCTTCTCATTCCCCAGAGGACTCAGGGATCTTAGGAGAAGTATCCAGAGAGGTGAGACTCTCCCCCCTCCCCCCGCCCACTCCCACCAACAAAGGATGAGGTCACTTGAGATCTGCTAAGTCCCAGATCGAAGCACAGGGCTCTCTGACCTGCCTTCCTCTCTCAGGCTGGGTAGCTGGAGGAAGCCACTGGGGTCTCAGTTCAGGTTGCATGGGACCTGTCAGCAGCAGGAGAACTGAGGAGTCAAAAAAACCTACTATATGTATTCACTGTCCATGGAACCACATTTTAGTCTAAATTTCTCTCTCTCTCTCTCTCTTCTTTCCTTCCTTTCCCTCCCTCCCTCTCTGTCTCTCTCTGTCTTTCTTCTTTCCTTCCTTCCTTCTTTCCTCCTTTCTTTCTTCTTTCTTTCTTTCTTTCTTTCTTTCTTTCTTTCTTTCTTTCTCTCTCTCTCTCTCTCTCTCTCTCTCTCTCTCTCTTTCTTTCTTTCTTTCTTTCTTTCTTTCTTTCTTTCTTTCTTTCTTTCTTCTTTTTACGAGACAGAGTTTCTCTGTGTAGCTCTGGTGATCATGAAACTATAGGTCTCAGTAGACCAGGCTGGCCTTGAATTTAGAGATCCTCCTGTCTCTGCCTTCCAAGTGCTGGGATTGAAGGAGTTTGCCACCACTGCCTGGCTTGAGTCTAAATTTCTAAGATTCATAAACATTCAGACTGCAGCAAGCCCTCTTAGTGGTTTTCAGGCGGATGTCTTCCTGTTTGCCTTCACACAGTAGAGATGGAAAATTCTAGGCTGTTTCTCTCCATGGAGGGTACGAATCCCAAGAGGCCCCACCTTTGTGCTTCCATTTTAACCTAGACCTTTTAGCTGTCTCACTTCCAAGTACATTGCTTTGCTTTTGTTTTGACAAACAATTCCTGGCTGAAACCACTTATGAGGAAAGGGTAATTTTGGCTCCAAGGATTCCAGTCCTGGTTTCCAAGGATTTCAGTCCACCATGGCAGGGAAGGCATGCAACACTCATGGTGGTGGAATCATCAAGGAGTGGCTTGCTCACATGGCAACAGATAGGAAGGAGAAATTGAGGTAGATGCAACTTTCTAAGAGCTGTTCCTAGAGACCTAGTTCCACCTCTTGGGCCCTACCTCCTAACGCTCCGCAGCTTTTAAAATAGTGGCACAGCTGGGGCTCTAGCATTCAATGCTGAGTCTATAGTATAGACTCTATGCTGATATTTCAGATTCATCCCAACAGTCTGCAGCACGTCAGAGTGGAGTGAGGTGGCACAAGCCACTGTCAGTAATGTTTTGGTTTTCCTGTGACCAGCATGGTCCTTCTTTTTGGTTTACTTGTCTGGATGGGCAACCCCAGGCTACTTGGATTTTTCCTCCTTCAGAGTCATGTAGCTGCAACATCTTCTGTGAGGCTTCTTGATGGAATCATTCCTTTCATTTTCCTTCACTAGCATTTATATACAGCAGGAAGAGCTGGGATATTTTTAGATATTTGTCACTCTTCTGATGGCACCCACTTGGGTGATCTTCTGCATTTAACCACTGAATGCAAACCTCCATTCTTCATTTCCTTAAGACTTCTGCAAATCCCAGTGCAAACTCTTCACCCCGGCTTGTGACACAAAACTGTGACCAAATGTTTGTTCACTAGTCTCAGTCTCGGTCCAGCATCAAGGAGAGCAAATTAGCTAGTTCTCAGTTTCTTTCACAGTAAAGCCGATGCAAATGACATGGTCACACACATTGCATCTTTCTGGTAAAATGATTGCATGATTATCTGAAAACCAAGTGTATATTAATTCTAGTTGCATAACGCAACCTGTTCATAGTATTTAGCCATGGTTAAGTATTTAAAGGTAGAGTGATCTGTCTATAGGCTACAGTAGAGCCAGTTACTTGAAGGACCTAGCTTGTACCTGTCTGTAGTCTAAAAGGAAGGCATCGCTGGGTCTCAGGGGAGTATACGCAGGCTCCTGCAGACCACATAAAAATCTGGGTCACAATAAAGTTCTGGCTTCTGTTCTATCTGCATGTTTAAATGGTTTTAATTTTGTAGTGCAGTCCTTCCCAGTTGTGCCCTTTGCTGGTGTAGAGATCACAGCAATGGAGAGGAAATCAGTAAGCCTGTGGTTCAGTGTCCATCAGCCCAATCCCTAGAACTCTCAGTTCTAAATGGTTGCTTTCAGCTGGGAGGGCACTGTAGGTACAGGCTGCTGCTCATGGGTTCATCTTTCCCACTGTCATTGTTTTGGTCTTGGCTCAGATGTCTTGTGTTGTTTTGTAGAAATGAGAGTCAACCTCACCTAAAATTTAATTCTGATGTCAGTACTGATAGGACCCACATGCCCAAAGCATTATAAAGATCTTTATCCAGTGGTTGGGAGTAGTCATCCAGCACTAAAAAATTGCTAGCTCAGACAGGAGCAACTGGCTTTGACTTTTTTTAGGCAGTTATTGGTTTGACCAGGACTTATTTTGAGTTTCTTGGTGTGGGGGTGGGGATTCATGGGCTTTTTAGCAACTTTTGCTGAAGTAGGAAGAGGCCAAGAGTAGAAGAGGCAGGAAGTTTACCAAAATGGAGTAGCATCAACACAGAGCCCACATTGAAGCTCTTCTCAGTTCTATCCATTGCCTGGTTGGGACTTGATTTTCCTGTAGACAATTATTTGATTGATTTGCTTCCATTAGAGGTAGTTTTGTCTGACGGATCCCTCACCCAGGTCTCAGGGTTGGCAACTGTGTCCGACAGTGGGGATGCTGGACAGCTGTTAGTTGGCGCATGAGTACATCTGCCAGCCAGATGACTGCCACATCTCTGATGCTTTCTCTTTGTGACACTCATCTCTGGTCCTCCTGTGGCACCCAAATCACAAGGCACCATGAGTTCATCTATGTCGGAGGAGCAACTGTCTCCGGAGAGATTGGAGGTGTGATTTATCTTAAAGGTTGTTAGTAATACTTGGAGTTTTCCAGTGGTTGAGAGTCTGTGCTATAGGATATGTTATGTACAGACTTTAATGTCTACTTAAGAACTGTAAAATGTTGACGATTTGATCAATTATTTTCTTTATGTATGTTTTTATACTTAACAAGGGGTTAAAAAACACAGCTTCAGCCAGGCGGTGGTGGTGCACACCTTTAATCCCAGCACTTGGGAGGCAGAGACAGGCAGATTTCTAAGTTTGAGGTCAGCCTGGTCTACGGAGTGAGTTCCAGGACATCCAGGGCTACACAGAGAAACCCTGTCTCGAAAAAACAAAAGCAAAACAAACAAACAAGCAAACAAAGAACTCAGCGTCTAATCTGGTTTTGAGGCTTAAATCAATCAACACATGGAAGTACTTAGTAATATCTGGTATGTGGAAAACATTCAAACATATTGACTATGGTACATGTTAGACTTCTCATTCATTTTTCACTCAGTCATTCACAACTCCTATTTAGTGCATAGCTATTATATGCCAAAAACAAAAAACAAAAAAACAAAAACAACTAGTCAAAGGCTGGGGATGAGTGCGGAAGTCCACGCCTTTGTGGGATTTAAAAAATGAGCGTAGTCAGAAATGCACGCTCCGTGTTGAAGTGTGACATGCTATTCTAAACCACACTGGAAGAAAGACCCCATTGCAGTGTAGACCCCGAGGGAGGGAGGCAGGGCAGGGAGTGTTCAGCAGTCCTGGTCCCTAGGAGAGGGGAACGGGATAGGGCCATGCATGTGCTGCGTGACATCATGAACTGGCGTGGGGCGAGGTAGGATGAGGTGAACAGACTCCATGACCAAGGCAACTCTTATGAGGACAACAACTTTTAATTAGGGCTGGCTTACAGGTTCAGAGGTTCAGTTCATTATCATCAAGGAGGGAGCATGGCAGCATCCAGGTAGGCATGGGGCAGGCGGAGCTGAGAGTTCCACAACTTCCAGGCAGCTAGGATGAGGGTCTTAAGGCCCACACCCACAATGGCACACCTACTTCCACAGGGCCACACCTCCTAATAGTGCTACTCCCTGGGCTGAGCGTATACAAACCACCACTGTGTGTGTGTTTAATTTTATTGCCAAAATAATATATATTATTGACAATAAAGTTTATCATACAATATATTCTGATCACTGTTTCTTCTCCCACAACTCCTCCCAGATTCCCCCACCACACACACACACACACACACACACACACACACACACACACACATAATTTGAAAAGAGAGACAATAGATTTCGCTGATAGATTGAATATGGAGGAATGGATTGACTAAAAGTGACCTGAACTGAAACCTGTTCAGGTTTTGGCCTGAACAGCTAATATATTGGGGTTGTCTTTTTTACTTTTCCCCTAAAGATAATGGGAGGAGCAGGTTTAGTACAGGAAGCAACTTTTTGGGGAGCATGTTAGTTTGGGAGGCCTGCTAAATATCCAAGTTGGATATGAGAGCCTAGAGTTCCTGGGGGAATGTTTAAGCTGAACATACAAAGTCCCCTTTTGTTTTGGGGATACGAGCAGATGTCTGCAAACCATTGCTATGGCAAACATTGTGCATACTATGCTTTTCCTATGCATGGATACCTATAATATTTAAATATTGTTATATTATAAATTAGTTCTAATGAACTAACAATAACTGGTGATACAATTGGATATGTATAATGTAGTATAATAAAATCATCAAAGGCACGACTCTTGTGTATTAGGCTCATTTTTATTAAGCAAAACATGGATTTCTTGAACATAGCAACTGCTATTCTATAACATTCCGTGTGATAACAGGAATTGCTACTAAATGACTAATGGGTAGGTAGCACATATGAAGTGGATACACTGTCTAGAGGGAGGATTTGTTTTCAGGGCTGAGTGGAGCAGAACTGGAAGAGATTTTATTACTACTCAGAAAGGTGTATAATATTTATATATTTCTGAATTTTCTTTTATTATTTTTCGGCAGGATTGACTAGAGAGATTGAAAGTTTGCAATGGGAAACTGCAGGGAGTGAATGCTACTTTGTATTTTGCAGACCTCAGATGTGGCGCAGACCTCTGGTGTCAGCTGTTGTACCTTTGGTATCTGCCATAGCTGTTTCAGGCAGGCTGCTACAAGCTCAGACTCACAGCAAAGGCATATATCTTTTTCTCTCTTCTCTCAGGACTCCTCTGAACCTCACAAGCTACATAAGAGAGTTAATCATCCAGGGAAGCATCACCCCAGTAGGAAAGGAAACAATTGGAAAATGCCCAAGGCTCTGTGGATGGGTACTCAATACGCTTTTCAGGAGAGCAGCAGGGTTGAGCCTGGATACCTCAGTGCTTATTACCTGCTTCCCTCTCCTGTCAATCATTTTCCCCACCCCTCCTTTAAAAGAAAATGGAAGTGGCAGGACTGGATTCTGTCTCCCAGAGAGTGAGTGTAGATGGATAGAGAACTGAGGGTGGGCAGCCCAGCATGCAGAACGGCCATCCTTACCCAAGGTCAGACTCTCATTGCAAGGTAGTGTACTGGCTCACGCAAGCCCTGGCCTCTCTCTAGGTGATTAAAGCTGGACCCCTTGGGAGTGGGCCATGCGCCACTCTCCTGGGTAAGTACAGGAGAACTTTTGCATGGAGAACCACTGGTTTAGAGACAGGGGAGGCAAAGACCCAGCAAAGGAGACTCAGGAGGGCCAGAGAAGGAGATAGAGGAACCTGGAGACCAAAGGGAAAGGGAGCATTCTCAGGAAAAGAAAATCGTATCAGATGCTGTCAGTGGGTCAAGTTAGAGATTCAGCAGTGATTAAAAAATATTTTATTTTAATTAGTATTAGTATTAGAAATGTTATGGGGTCCACTTGCATCCAACACTATTCAAACACCAAGTCAAGGCAGCTGACAAAAATTTGTTGTTATCAAGCTACTTCTGATTGATCAGGGCCACAGAACAGACTCAGGAGATGAACTGAGACCTCCCAAACCCCAACAAGCACACACACACACACACACACACACACACACACACCAGCTAGAATGTTACCGAGCTTTTAAACCCAAAAGCCGTGAACGCCTATGCTAAGTTAGAGTTCCATGTTTCCATTAGTCAGAATGCAGGGGCAGGGCACTATCCTAGGAACACTTCTTTGTATTATACTTATTCTGTTCACATTAGTTGGTTCATCAACTGTCGGGGAGGGGGACAGGCGACTTACCCAACTTTCATGTGTCAACCTGCCGATCATGGAGGTCTTGGGAGCTTAAACTTTGCTTGACACTTGTTCCAAATGGAGGTTTTATTCAAAACAGCTTCAGTTGGTTCCTTCCTACAGTATTAATACTGCCTGGCAAATTTTTAAAAATTACTTTTTTAATATTAATTTTCTGAGAATCTTATTTATGAATACGGTGTTCACATCATTTCTACCCTCCTCTGTCTTCTTCCGTGTCCTCTCACTCCTTAACTTTGTGCTCCTGTCTTCTTTAATTACTATTTTTGCACACACACACACACATACACACACACATAAATACAACCTGCTGAGCTCATGTAGTATTGCAGTATACGTATGTGTTTCGGGCTGAACACTTAGGATTAGGTAACCTCTAAGGGGTTCACCCCTGGAGGAGACTGATTCTCCCTCTTTCAGTGGCCATTATTGATTGTCTGTGCTCTTGGTCTAGCGGTGGGGACTTGTGAGATTTACCCCATCCATCTTGTGATGTCAACTTATGTTGCCTTGCTTAAGTGACTGTATTGTTATTTCATGGGTACAGCCCCCCTCTTCACATACAGAGAGAACTTTATCTCTTAGCAGACATCCGGATTTCTCTTATAATCTTTCTGCCTCCTCTTCTGTGGTGTTTCCTAAGCCTTAGGTATAGGGGTTGTGTTGTATATTTACCAACCGGGAAGGCAACCCCACTGTCAATTATCTCTTCATTTGGACCAGTTCTGGTTTCCTAGGATGATGTCTGCATGCTGCAAAAAGAAGCTTCTTTGGTGTAGGGTGAGAGCTACAACACACCGACCACAGTGTGCTTTGTTGAGGTCACCGGTGACCTCAAAACAAACCAGTTTTGGTGGGGTAGTGAGCAGAAGCTGAAAACGGAAGGACCTAAGCTAGCATCAGTCAGTGGCAGCAATGGCTATGGAGAAATGGAGCAGTAGCTGGAGGCAGAAGTCAGACCAGGAGATGGCTTCCTCCAGCGGAGAGAGAACTCTGAGGACTCAGAGAGAAGAGCTGGCCAGAGTTGGTAAGAGCCAGTGCATTAGAAAGACGGCAACTGTCGGGGGCTGGAACAGGGGCCTTATAGCAGTGTGAAAGGCAGTGTTAATACCCGTGCACACAACAGCCCAGCTGTAGAAATTCTGTCGGCTAGCTCAGTGGTTCTCAGCCTTCCTGGGGCTGCCGCCCTTCATGTTGTGGTGACTCCTAGCTGTAAAATGATCTTTGTGGCTACTTCAGATCTGAGATTTTGCCACCCTATGGATTGTCAGGACCCACAGGTTGAGAATGACTGTGACAGCCGAAGGAAGCTCTCATGAACACGAACTGCGGGCTGTGATGGCCCTGTCTCACTCCGAGGTGTCCGCTGTATGCATAGCTACAGTGGGTCTTGTGTCAGGAGCAAGTCTTCCTGCAGTGTGGCAGCTCTTCAAATGCTTAGACACATCCACAACCTCTTTTTAATACACATAGAAACTAAAAGCAAATGCGTACACACAAATCCATTGTTTTTTTCAGTCAAGGCCTAATGTGTTCTGAAATTCTGTCTGAAGCCACACGGGGGCAGCATTCCTTTAAAAGTGAGGTACTGTTTTTAACCTTAGCCTTTCTGACTGGTGTGAGGTGAAATCTCAGGGTTGTTTTGATTTGCATTTCCCTAATGACTAATAATGTTGAGCATTTCTTAAGGTGCTTCTCGGCCATCCGAATTTCTTCATGTGAAAATTCTTTGTTTAGGTCTGTACCCCATTTTTTAATAGGGTTATTTGGTTCCCTGGGGTCTAACTTCTTGAGTTCTTTGTATATATTGGATATTAGCCCTCTATCGGATGTTGGGTTGGTGAAGATCTTTTCCCAATTTGTTAGTTGCCATTTTGCCCTTTTGACAGTGTCCTATGCCTTACAGAAACTTTGTAATTTTATGAGATCCCATTTGTCAATTCTTGATCTTAGAGCATAAGCTATTGGTGCTCTGTTCAGGAACTTTTCCCCTGTGCCCATGTCCTCAAGGGTTTTCCCCAGTTTCTTTTCTATTAGTTTCAGTGTGGAGGTCCTTGATCCAGCAGGTGTTGGCGAGGATGTGGAGAAAGAGGAACACTCCTTCACTGCTGGTGGGATTGTAAGATGGTACAACCACTATGGAAATCAGTCTGGCGGTTCCTAAGAAAACTGGACATGACACTTCCAGAGTACCCTGCTATACCTCTCCTGGGCATATACCCAGAGGATTCCCCAGCATGCAATTAGGACACATGCTCCACTATTTTCATAGCAGCCTTATTTATAATAGCCAGAAGCTGGAAAGAACCCAGATATCCCTCAGTGGAGGAATGGATACAGAAAATGTGGTATATATACACAATGGAGTACTATTCAGCAATTAAAAACAATGAATTCATGAATTTTTTAGGCAAATGGTTGGAACTGGAAAATATCATCCTAAGCAAGGTAACACAATCACAAAAGAATACACACTGAATACAATCATTGATAAGTGGATATTAATTAACCCCGAAGCTCTGAATATTGAAGATACACTTAGCATATCAAATGATTCCCATGAAGAAGGAAGAGGAGGGCCTTAATCCTGGAAAGGCTTGATCCAGCATTGTAGGGGAGTACCAGGACAGAGAAAAGGGAGGGGGAAAGATAGGAGAATGGATGGAGAGAAGAGGACTTATGGTATGCTGGGGAATCCGGATTTCACCCACTGACCCATCTCTCCAGCCCAAGATTAAGTCTTTTGGATAAAGCTTTCTGTCTCCAGAAAAGGCATCAGACTTAATTTATGCAAATTAAAATGGAGGTTTGTGAGATAGGGCGAGGTTAGGAGTGGCACAGAATTTACTGGTCTAACAGGGTAGCCTCAGTTGGTTTGTAAATAGCTTAGCCAAAATGACAAGTTAGCACTGGGTTTCAGATATCTAGTTTTGTAAGCCTTGAATGAAGGATGTATGCAATGTTGACACAATTGTATGATGACATGCTTCTGGGGAAAGTGTCAGCCCTTCGTGCCCTAGTTAGTTAGCGTGCTAAGTAAAGAAGCAAAGCTAAAGTACTGTATAGTCTTTTAATACCATCTTCGGTGTTATCTAATAATAAGCCACCGTGCTATCTGTGTAAAAGCTTTATGGAAGCTGCTTGGTTACAGAAGAAACAGAAAAGGTAAAAAACAAAATATTGCTTCCAAGCTAGATGTATCAACTTTCTTCATTGTTTACTGTACTTCTTTGTAAATATCAACCACAACTGTGATAAATAGCTGTGTACCTCTAGGACACAGATAGGTCTGACCTGCATGTTTGGACCTTATCTGCCTGACTTCCTGGAAATGTCAATGCTTTCATTTTTTTTGAGTTATAATTTAATTTATTCTCCAAGAAGCTATTTAAAGTTAACTCTTAGCACTAATATGAACCTTGAATCTTGTACTGCCATCCCCACAGTGGCCCGTTGTCCATATGTATACATATATATGTATATATATGTATATGTCCACATATATATGTATATATCTTATAACACACACACACACACACACACACACACACACATACACACACACACACACATTGTCCAAATTCATTTAGCTTTGGTTTTCTTAAATATCTTCTGTTTTTCTAAGAATATTGTTAAAAAGTAAACACTTTAGCAACTTCAAAACAGCACTGAATTCCTTCACTATAATCACTTGGGGTCAGGGACTGTCATTGTGGGCTTTGAGGTCTGCTAGTACTTACGCTCCACCCAGTATAGAGAGCCTCCTCCTGGCTGGCTTTTGAAGACAGTCTCCTGTCTGCCTTCTGTGTAAGATGTAGAATTCTTAGCTCCTCTTCCCGCACGATGATGCCATGGTTCCCCACCATGACGATGGATTGAACCTCTGCAAAGGTAAGCCAGCCCCACTTAAATGTTCGCCATTATAAGAGTTGCCTTGGCCATGGGGTTTTGTCACAGCAATCAAACCCTGACAAAGACATTGTGGAAGTGTGAAAACTGGAGTTGATATTCCAAGAACCCACATAAATGTTAGATGTGTGAGAGACATGTCCAGCCTGGAATTCCAGCCTTGGAAGGGAGAGTCCGGGCAGCCCCAGATGCAGCTGGCTCTCAGCCCCCAGGAGCAGCCATGCCTGCAAGCTGTGGGTTTGATGGATAGACCTTTCCTCAGTGAAGAATTTGGAATGACAATTGAGTCCATCAACCTTGAGCTCCGTATGTGTGTATTCCCACATACACATGTGTAGGTGCATCCCTTCCACGTATACTCCCACACATAAGACATAAGTATACACATACATGTAGCACTGCCAAATTAGAAGGGAAAAAGAGGTGGTTTTGTTCAGACTGGCATTGCTTTGAAAAGTCAATTGTGGGGCTAGTAAGAAGTCAGGAAAGTGATGCTGTGCATGTTAGGGACCTGGGCTTGAATCTCCAGCAGCTACTTTCAAAGTTTAGACATGGAAGTTTGTGCTTATAACCCTAGCACTGAGGAGGCCAAGACAGGGAGACCCCTGGGCTTCACTGGCCCTGCCATGCTGTCTGATTGATGTGCTCCAGGCTCAATGGGAGACCCTGCCTCCAAAAATCAGGTGGGGGGGGGGGCAAGAGAGAAAGGCAACCGAACTTGACCTTTGACCTCTCTATGCACACACGTAAATGTTCTGTAAGTATTTGTGAACGCACATTCGTGCATGCAAGCATACATACATATGCACACATGCATATATGTACACACGCACACATACATGAGTGCATGAGAAAAAGAAATAAGCCACATCCAGGTATGGTGGCACACACTTGTAATCTAACCCTAGCACTCTGAAGGCCAAGGTAGGAGGATTACCACAAGTTTAAGGCCACCATGGTCTACTGAAGAAATAGTTAAGCCAGGCAGGACTGCAGAGTGAGACTCTGTTTCAGAAAACCAAAGGGGAAACAAATTCAAACCCAAAAGGAAATAAAGTAATATTGCGTTTTAAATTAACATTTTAATGCATGTATATAATGGATAAGGACCAGATTAGGGTAATTGCTGTCTAGTCCCTCAAATGTTTGTGCGGTATATATTTGTTTGAAGATGATGTGAAGGTGGTTGGAGGGAATGAGATGCCAGTTCTAAAGAGAGGGGCTGAGTTCAAGGAGGAGCTCAAGGCCAGCTCAGATCACACAGTAAGACTGTTCGAAGGAGAAAGGGGAAGAGGAGGACATTGCTTTAAGCATTACTTTTGAGGCAAGTGACAGGTGGAGGTGGAAGATTAAATGTGTACATTTATATAAGGTCTGGCCCCTCCACATTCAGGTTTTACCTCCACTGTTTTAGATGACGTAATCCTTGGCTTTCCTTTCGAGGGTGGTCGTCTTCTAGGGTGTGCTTAAATTCTAGCCCCGCCACCAGCCCTAGTCTGTGTTAACTGTTAACACTAGTTCTGGTCTTGTGCTTGTGTCTCTCCCTGCCATCAGCAATCTAGTCCTCAGCCAGAAATCAAAACAACCCCTCATCAACTGCCCACAGGGCCCATCACAAACTACTGAACCGCACTCCCTCCCTCCACAGCCAGAGCTTACGGAAGAGGAAGACTTAGTTCTCTTATGTCCAGTTCACTGCTCAGACAAGAACAGTTGGCTTCTTGCCTGTCACCCCACACCAAGATACTCTCTGAAAAGTCTTCATGACTGACTGCCAAATTCTGACTTCATAGAATGTTCCTATGGGAAGCATCTTGTCTTTCTGAGAATGTGCCTCACCTTGGCTTTTGGGATACGCCTCTGCCTTGGTTGGGTTCCAGCCCTTACTGCATCTTCTGTTTCCTCATTAACATGGCTTTTGTTAGAGTGGCCTGGCGTGATCACATTTTTCACTCTGTATTTTCTTCGGATAACTCCCAACTCATCATTTTTTATTTTAGTTTTGAGATGTTTTTAAGAAGATCAGTGATAAGGGAGTCTGTCAAATGTCATCATCCGTGGTCACAGTTTCTCCATCACTCCAAAGGATCCTTCAGAGTGGGAGCAACCACTCTAGATAGGCTTTTGCTCAATAGCGGTCAGTGTATGAGAAATGTTGTAACTCTGTGGTAGAGACCATAGTGAGTAAGACCCGTTAGTGGGTGTTGCTATTTCACTGGCCAGATTTCATCTCATTACCTTGCCTCCCTTTCCACATATTGCCTAAAGAGTTTTTAAAAAGTTAAACAGATGCATGATTTCTCAACCATCTTTCTGGATGAAGTTTAGAGCCTCATTAGTGAGCTGACTTTTTAGCTGTTTCTTTGTTATTGCTTGCCTAGACTCGTTGGACAGGCTTCTGTTTGCTGTAGTTTCATGCATACATTATAGCTTAACATTTTTGTTTAGTCTTATTTTCCCCATCATTGGAACAAGGGAAAAAATATCACCAGGAGCAAAAAGAATATTTACAACAGGGGCTGGAGAGATGGCTCAGGAGTGCTTATTTCTCCTGCAGAGGTCCTTGATTCAGTCCCCAGCACCCAAATGGTGGCTCATAACCACCTAAACCTCCAGTTCCAAGAGACCCAATGGCTTCTTCTGACAGGTGCAGGTTACTGCGTGTATATGGTGCACATGCATACTCTCATACCCACACACATACACATAAATTAAGTAAATGGAAAAAATTTAAATAAGAATACTCAGCATATTAGAAGGCTATAATTACAAAACGCCTTCATAGCCTCAATTCTCACTCTCTTGGCATAGTATATGCTCTGCCCGTGGGACGTGCCCAGTTCTTATGTGGGCATCAATTCTGGGAGAACTCCTCAGAGAGGAAGAAGTAGGATTACTATATAGATCTCACCAAATCCCAAAAGAACATAGAAATGCTGGGATATGGGGGTGGGGAGGAGGTATGGAATGCAGAACAGTTGGAGGGTGGGCGCAGGGGTGGGGGAACCAGGAATAAAATCTGGAGTGTAAAATAAATAAAATAGATAAATGATAAATGATAAATAGATAAATAGATAAATAAATAAATAAATAAATAAATAAATAAATAAATAAATAAATGCTGGAATATGTTTCTCAGTTAAACCATCATGACCCTGACTCTCAGAATGGAGAGGCTCTACTCCTGAAGGGCAGAGCCTCTAGCAAACATCGCAGACCCAGAGCACCAGGTGTGGCTCGAGACAGAAGTCAGTACCATGGACTGTAAATCCTCAAATTGGAGACATAGAAACTCAGTGATTTCCTCCTGAATCTGTTAGAGCTTTACTGACCTCCTGGCCCCTATCTGTCCCCTCAACACTGTGACTGATTCTCAACCTAAAGATCCCTCCCAATCCTTGGCTCTACCACAGGCACTGCTGACTTGGCCAAGATTTCCACACCTGGGTTCTATTTGCTTATATTACAGCGGCCATATGCATTGTTTAACATTTCCAGAAATTAAGTAAGAGAACAGAGGGAAGCTTCCAAACTTATTGAGGAGCACATCCATTCTTGCATCCATTTTTATACACGCATGTGTGTGCACACACATGTGTAAATATTTGGCGGGCATGTAATAGCCACTCACCATTAACCTCCTTTTAAATTTTGCCATTCTATTCCTTTTGGTTTAGAGAGACACTGTCTTCTATCATATTATCAGCAACCTTTTGTTCATTTGTGTATTTTCTTGCTACTCATCCTTGCAGATGTCCATTGATGCGTCTATCTCCACCCCGCTTCCTCACAGGTGGATCCCTTCTGGACCACACCCATCCATTTATCGTTCACTTATTGAGTATGAACAACAGTGCTGTGTCATCGCTGTTAGAGACGGGGAACTCCAAGTCTTGTTGTCATTATATATATATATATATATATATATATATATATATATATATATATATATATATGAGAGAGAGAGAGAGAGAGAGAGAGAGAGAGAGAAAGAGAGAGAGAGAGAGAGAAAGAGAGAGAGAGAGCAGTTCTTATCATCGGGGAAGTAGGATTGAAAGATTCTTATATACAAGGACCCCAGGAAGATGTGCCAGGAGGTGGTTATAGAACAACTTCTGTCACCTATTTTTATGATGGAAATAGAGTTCGATTTAAAAAAAAATTACCATCTGGGTAAGTGTTCTGAAAAGCATTTACACTACATCATGCTGGCCCTCGCCTAAGTGAAAACTATGGTCTCTGTACCGTCATCGGTTCAGCATCCACGTCGGAAGACAACACATGTTGCTCAGCAGACATTCCCTCTCACCCCTCAGCGCTCAGCAGACCTTCCCCTTGACTGTACCACCAGGTCAGTGGTTTGCTTGGAGTCCTACCAGTTTTGATTTTGTTTTGTTTTGCTTTTTGTTTGTTTGCTTTTTTAGACAGGGTTTCACTGTGGAGTCCTGACTGATGTCCTGGAATTCTCTCTGTAGACCAGGCTGGCCTCAAGCTCACAGAGATCCTCCTGCCTCTGCCTCCTAGCTGGGATTAAAGGTGTGTATCTCCATATCCAGCCTCTACATTCCTACTTTTAAGTTCCCTCATTTTCACAGTTATTTTAAATGGGAAGTTTTCTCAAGTGTGTGTGTGTGTGTGTGTGTGTATTTTCTTGTTTATAATGAAACATCATGGGAAGGGAACCCAGATCTAAACTCTGAATTTATTCATGATATGTGTGTGGCCATGTACACCTGGTAGACACAGTCTGTGGGTACTTTCATATTTTTATATACATACATGTCTGTATTAAATGTACTATATATAATATAAACATATATATTATAGTTTTTTTTAACATGTCTGAAAAATAGCCTTTCTCTCAGGCATGTGGCAGTCTATGGTCTCAGGCCCATTGCCCACAGAGTTGCTTTGGATGCTGTGCTGTGTTTCCTCTCTTTCTGCCCCCTCCCTTCCCTCATCTTTCATCAAGGTGAGGCCCATCACACATCCCATTGTTTCCTCCCCACTTTTGCTTCTAGGCTTAAGCCAACTGGAAAACCAGATGGCTTTATAGAAAAATGTGTGGAATGAGAAGTAATGGCCTCTGGTCAAAGGTCTGGGGAGAGCTCTGAGGCATAAGATACAAGAGGTTTATTGTTTTTAAAGTTTTCTTTTCTTTTTTCCTTCCCAGAGAGCGTTCTTAAAAAAGGCCATTTTCTCTTTCTCAGTTTTCCACTGGATACAGAAGCTGATTCACATCTCTGTAGCCTCTCCCTAGCTGTGTTTGAATAGGTTATTATTTTTCAAGCGTGGTCTGTAGAATCACCCGTGTCAGAATCACTACGATGTAAGAATGCAAGTCTGTCAGTGTGGCTCCTCATGCACAGGTGGAATCAGAGCCTCTGGGTGCAGGGCCCAAGAGTATACAGTTCTGTCATGAGTGCTCTGAGTTTGAGAATGACTGACGGGGCGGCGAGCCGTTTTTAATCTCATCTAAGCTTGACTTAAGTTTCTGCCAGTCACAAATGCTTGGGATGGAAGTGTCTTACTCTTCTGACTTTGGAATGTTTGCTTGTTCATAATGAAACATCATGGGAAGGGGACTCAAGTCTAAACGCTGAATTTACTCATGATATGTGTGTGGCCGTGTACACCTGGTAGCCGCAGCCTGTGGGTAATTTCATTCAGTGCTTATACTGTCCCTGAATTTGCACAACAATGCACCATTTGAAGTGATTATTTTCACTTTAGAATTAGGATGTGGAATTTCCACTTGTGATGACATGTTGGTGCCTTCGGATTTCTGTTGCCATGATTAAAAAAGAAAAAAAAAAAAAACATGGCCAAGAGCAACTTGGGAAGAGCTCAGGATACTCCTCTACACCGCAGTCCATCATCAAAGAAAGTTAGGGCTGGGATGGACGCAGAGGCCATGGAGGAGTGCTGCTTACTGGCTTACTCTTTATGACTTGCTTAGCCTGCTTTCTTCCGCAATCCTGGACCACCTGCCCAGGGTTGATATGACCCCACCCCTGTGAGATAGGCCTTCCTACATCCATCACCAGTCAAGAAGATGTACCCACAGGCTTGCCCACAGGTCTATCTGGTGTGGATATTCTCAGTTCGGGTTCCTTCTTCCAAAATGACTTTAGCCTGTGTCAAGTTGACATGAAAACTAGCCAGCACAGTTGAACTTCACAAAGTTCTATGTATGGGAGTGTTTTTCATCTGAGTTTTTGGATTAAGGTCACTTGACCTGTAGTTGCATATCCATGAGATGCTCAGGGAAGTAGGAAAACCTAGTGGCTCAATGTGCAGACTCTGGAGATGGGTTGCCTGTCTTACAATCCCAGCTCTGCCGCTAGCTACTAAGTGGTATAGGATAACATATGTGAACTCTTTGTCCCTCCCGTTTCCCTGTATGTAAAATGGAGATAATAAAAATATCTATCTCATGAGGTCACTGAGTCACTAAAGCACATAAAATTTAGAGCAATAATCATACTGTGAATGTTAGCTATTACAGCTATTAGGCTTTTGTGAGCTGCCTACGGCATAATTTTTGTGGTTTAGTCCAAAGCAAAGTTATTGCCTAGGATACAAAAACATCTCTCTAGTCACCTTTGTGCCAGAGCATGCATGAATTAACACACATACTTGACTTCATGAATGACTTCTCATGATCTGGCTTAACAGCACAGCTATGGGTCTCCATCATATTGACAGTCGTGCCTACCTCTTGGAAAGCAAAATGTCTACATCTGAAGGCACATCACTGTTCTAAGTCTTAATATTTTATAGCAATCTTAATGTCAAATTGTGAGACATGCAGGAAGGGAGGCTTCAATCCAGAGGTGCGGCTTTAAGCTGAGATAGGGAGAAGGATTCTTCTAGGTACACCAGATTATGCAGCAATGTCGATGGAATTCTTTACAAGAGTTTCACTGGTTTCTATGGCAACTTGAATTCAAACTAGGGTCCTAGAAGCCCCTTTGGGGTAGGGAAAGGATGCAGGCTTCATTCCTTCTGTAGTGATAGAATATAGAGTTTGCTAAAAATATTTTGTGGATGGGATTTTTGTGAGTTACCGACTATTGCCCACTGACTGTGTTGGGTTTGTAGTCTGGCATCTCCCCGTTCTTCCGTATCTCTCAATGAGAGTTTCAAGCTGCCCCGCAGTGCTCACTTGGCTATGAATAGCTAGTGTTTTGTCTTGTTGCTCAGAACAGATGCACTCCGTATTTTTGACTCCTCTGACTAATAGTATAGTAATTAGTAAGGAAAGAGCAACTGTACACAGTTCCCAGGTTAGCAAGTCAACCTATTTTTTTTTTTTTATTTGATATAATTTATTTACATTTCAAATGATTTCCCCTTTTCTAGCCCCCCCCCACTCCCCGACAGTCCCGTAAGCCCCCTTCTCTTCCCCTGTCCTCCCTCCCACCCCTTCCCAGTTCCCCGTTCTGGTTTTGCCAAATACTGTTTCACTGAGTCTTTCCAGAACCAGGGACCACTCCTGCTTTCTTCTTGTATCTCATTTGATGTGTGGATTATGTTTTGGGTATTCCAGTTTTCTAGGTTAATAACCACTTATTAGTGAGTGCATACCATGATTCACCTTTTGAGTCTGGGTTACCTCACTTAGTATGATGTTCTCTAGCTCCATCCATTTGCCTAAGAATTTCATGAAGTCAACCTATTTTTAGTAGCAGCGGGAGAAAATGCTTTTGAGTAAATAGTTTTTGAAGGGGGGGGGGGGAAAGCACTTCCAAACGGAATCCCCTGAAAGGGAAAGATTTCTGTGGATACTGATTGTAGCAAGACGGGCAACACTTTACTGTCATTAATGTCCATTCCTAAGAGGACCGATGATGGCAAGATATTCTGTACCTTTCTTCCTGCCCACTGTAGGGCTGATCAGGTCCTCCTCCATCACCTGCTGCATTCTGGGACCTGGATGGCAGAACAACACTGGTGTGCAACTTTGCCGATTCCACGGTCTTGGATAAGAGCATAGCAAATGCACACGTTGGCTGGTCTTCATGCACTTTTGCCCATGGTTCACACCATATGTTCAGACATGTGGTGAGAAGTCTGTTGTAGGAGGGACAGGAGAGTTTAGACATGATGGATGTGGTATGTTTTGGAGATGGTCGTGGTGGAGAGTAATGATAAAAGCAAAGAATTTAGAGATGAAAGAAATGGTCCATTCAGGACTAGGGCCTTCCTAGACTCCCTGCATCCAGCTAGTGCAGTGTGAACACAACTGTCACTGGCAGGGGTGTGGATCCAGGGTAAAGCATGTGCTCTGACTCATACACGGCCCTTGGTTTGATTCCCCAGGAACACAGACAAACCCAGGCACATTTTTTAGACTAAATCTAGCATTCTTTCCATCTTAGAGAATTGAGGTCTCGTGGGTTTGACAAATGGATTCTTTGTGTAAGATAACAGCGTATTCTGTACCCTAAAATTCCCATTTTCCTCTTGTTTCTGTCCTCTTGGTTAACACCATTTTGGATAATTAAATTACGCATGCAAATACCTCATCATGGTAGGACGCCATGACTACACAAACAATTTTGTAATTAGTTCTCTGTGCCGTTAAAACCCCGGAAGATGAAAATGGTCTAGAAGATTGTTTTCCCACGGTAGCTTTCTCATATTGATTTGAAAGCGTGACTCTTTGCATTGTACCAAAACTATCCATATGAAGAAAGCTACAGAAGAGGTTTACCCTAGGCCGAGGGCATTTCCGAGGCATGTGGCATGTTTGAGCTGGACGTGAGCACATTTTTGAAGCCTGTTCACTCTCTACTGCTTGCCTACTTGTCTAAGCTCAGTGAGACGCAACAGGAATGTAGAGGTGGTTACATGTAGCAGGTCATTACAGAAGGACAGCCAAGTACAAGGGAAGCCTTATCGTGAATCAGTTCTCAGAGGCTCCGGAAAGCCTTCTGGGACAGGGAGAGTCTTATCTGCGTGGACATCAGTTACCTGCAGTAGCAGGTACAGCGTGCAAGTGTGCGGTATATGCCTCAGGGGTAACACGACCCTTGGGGCTAGTGTACTCTGGGGACATTCTGGAAGTGCTCTGGTTATTTCCCATTCCTCTTTTATGACGGTGTCTTACATTTCCAGCACACAAGAGTAATTGTTCCCAGTCCATGCCACCTGGAGTTGTCTTGCAACGGCAGTGACAAAGCACCTCTGTGGATTGTGGGGTACAGGGCAGGCACGGGGCTTAGTTTGTGAACACGTTCATGGAGTCTTTTCTTTGTGTGACACTGCCACAGGAGAAAACCCAAGCTGTCGGACTGCCTGCTGCCTTAGATGAATCCACTGTTCTCTCTCTATACAGCAGGGTCTGGCCAGTGTTTACCATATCCCAGAATCTTGTAGGGAGATGTTGATGTTTTCCCAATCACTTAGGAAAGGCCTACACTATTTAAGCAGGAAGTTTATCTCCAAAAGAGATGTGGAAATTAAGTGACAGAGATTGTTGATTGTGGCGACAGAGAGGCCTTGCATAATTGGGACAAGCTGGGAAATCTGTAGATGGTGACATTGTTCAGAAGCACGGCACGAGCTCATCCCACGTGTGTCAAGGAGACCGGGCCCCATCAGTGATCAGGCTCCTGAGAGGGAAGCATAGTGGGCCTTGCAGCCCTGCCTTGGGAAGGGTGTCTTGAAGAGGTTCCTAGAAGTCTTCTTTGTGCCTGCGGGTGTGTGTGTGTCTGCTGTGTAACCCCTAGAAGTTCCATTGTGCCAGTCATGCATTCTTTGCCACGCTGTCCTCTTTCATTATCAAGTCAGTATACCTACGTTTAAAAAAGATAGTTTAATTTATTTTTAATTATGCGTATATATGCGTGTCTATGTGCGGGTATGTGCTCAAGAGTGTAGGTACTTGAAGAGGCCAGAAGAGGGCGCTGGATCCCTGGAGCTGGAGTTACAGGCAGTTGTGAACTGCCCAGCATGGATGCTGGGAACTCTGGAAGAGCATGAGCCATATCTTAAGTTCCATCTTTTCATATTTTATATATTTTATTTATGTATTTATTTATTTTGTGTGTGTTTGTGTGTGTGTGTGTATGTGTGTGTGTGTATGTGTGTGTGTGTGTGTGTGTATGTGCACACCTGAGCCACCTCAGCATCTATGTGCCTTCTGTCTGTGATGCTCTACTCCATGGATCCCCGACTGCATCATGCGCAGTGCTGGGCTAGAGCCATCCTTTCGGAGATCCCCATGGAAGGAGACTGCTCTTGTGTTCAGAATCTAACTCTGGATCTGCTAACTGTGTGACCATGTGCCATTTATTCTCTGAGTCTCCAGTTTATTCACATATCCCGCCCCACACACACAAGTCATTGGTGATGTGAGCATGCAAGGTATCCCAGGGTTCACACTGAAATCAGCATGGGCCATAGCATCTGCTCTGGGTGTGTCTGCCACGCCCTTGTTCACACTCTTCTACTTTATTGAGGATGATATCACATTGTCGCTTTCGGTAGCTCTTGTTACTTCTGTGCCACTGAATCTGAAATGAACTTAAGTCCTAAAAGTCTTCCCATATTCTGGATTGTTAAGCCCGCCAGTTGAATCCTGTTAAAAGTGTGTGACAAGTATCTCAGTGGGAGAATAGCATCTGCCTCACAGGCTTGATCTGCTGTGTGGGATGCCACAGGACATGTAATGTGAGTGGCAGAGTGTCTAAAATATGATTAAAAGAAGACGTGCTAGCCTTCATCTTTATTATTGCTGTTTGTTTAACACAGTTTAATTTAACGGTTCCAGATACAATGTAATGTAGTCAGCCCAGATTACTTGCGAATCTAACAGAGGAAGGGAACTTTATTTAAAGCTAATGAGATCATGGCAAGTTAGTGACTGAATGCCATAGCTGATCAGGAAAACCGAAATGCTCTGACACTGTACGTTGGTTGCTCCTGCCTTCCCATTGTTTAGATTTGCTATTATTTTAAGTTATATATGTATATGTGGAGGGGTGTGTGCACATGTGTGAGTGCAGGTGCTTTCAGAGGCCAGAGGCCCTGAGTCATCCCGGAGCTGCAGCAACAGGTGGCCACGAGCCATCCAGCGTGTGCACAGGGACCGGAACGCTGCAAGGGCAGCGCACACACTTAACTGCTCAGTCATTTCTCCAGGCCCTCAACGCTTTAACGCTCGATATAATTTAAAATTTGAATTGCAAAATATATATATATGTAATTCAACCCTAGATAGAAAGATAAGACATCACTTGGTTATTTCTTAAAGTATGTTGTGCTCTCTGGCGTTCAATCAATTATTTAATTTACTTATTTACTTTTGACACGGAGTCTTGTTATGTGGCTCAGTCTGGCTTTGAACTCAAGACCCGCCTGCTTCTGTTTCCCAGTGACCGCGTCCCAGTACAGGCCGCTGCATTTTCTCTCGCACTTGTCCTTTTTCTTGATGGTTTTGAAGCAGGCGGCTCTCAGAACAGGGAAAGGAAAAAGAGCAGTACAGTTCGATATCAGATGTCTGCAGAGGGAGACTGGACTGACTGCAGACTACAGGTGTCCAGCAGCTGACTGTACTTTCCTGTGCTGTCTTGAAAACCCCGGTCTGTAGCTGTAGAAGCATACTCTAAAGCAGGTCACTGCTCTAGCAAGGATGTTGCTGTGTGCGTATCTGCAGGCAAGGATCTTGATGTTCTGTCTGTGCTCTCCTCCCTATCCCCGATCAACTTTAGTTTTAAAGTAGTTTTAGATGTACAGAGCAGACCTGTAGTCAGTGCCAAGGCTTCCCGGGAATATCCTGGGGGTATATTCCTGCTCCATTATCCTCTGACTGTAGTCTGGATCGCTTGCTACAGTTAATGGCCTCGTAGTGTTGATGGATTACTTCGCTTCAGTCAGATTTCCTTAGTTTTAGTCTGGTCCCCCTGACCCCCACCCCCCCTTTTGTCCTAAGGTCACATCCAGGATGCCACATGATATATAGTTGTCACATCTGCTAAGCTACTTTTGGATGTGACGGTTTTCTCTGGCCTATTTTCCACCCGCTTTGAGCCAGTTTTTAAGAGGTGTCCTTTCTTGTCTAGGATGGTGATATTCACAGGGACATTCAAGTTCCTCGCGAATCTTTCCATCAACAAACACTTAGAGTGCTGAGAGATGAAGCAGCTAAACCTGACAAACTGAGCCACAGCGTTGCCTCCCTTGTCCGGCGCCAAGCCCAAGCGGCTTTGCCCTTCACAGTGTCCGACTTGTTTGGAACTTTCACCTGGGGTCGGGGGCAGAGTTTTATGTTTTTAACAAGCTCCCAGGGGGCCAGATCGCCGCTCCTCCCCCCTTAGGATGCAGACGGGACACTTAGGCAGAGCTCCAGGAGGGAGGGAGGGAGGGAGGGAAGGAGGGAGGGAGGGAGGAAGGGTGGGCGAGTGAACCTGGGGAAGCAGGAGGAGGAAGCGGTGGGCCAGCTGCACTTCACCATCAAGAGGTTTGCAACTTAGAGGAACAAGAGAACAAAACAGAGGAGACACAAGGTTCAAAGAATCAGCTGAGACAGCGCATGCAAGCGTGTCTTGTCTGTCAGCCTACTATTAACAGAGAACAGCAAGAGTTGGCAAGGTTGTGGAGAAATTGGGGCCTTTGTGCCTGACTGGGAGAAAGGTAATGGCAGGTTCTGGAGAGATGGATCAGGATAACAGCGCTTGCTGCTCTTGCAGAGGACCTAGGTCGGGGTCCCAGCACCTACATGATACTTATGTGATATGCTTAACACATACAGGCAGAACATTCACACACGGAATTAAAATAAATGCATCTTTTAAATAAGTGATGTGTTTATTAAAGGATAGAGAGGTATAAGGTATGTCCTATGGGGGTGTGGTGAGGTATGGGGGAAGGGCATGTCTCAGCGGGCCCATGCTGAGGCATCTCTTCCCCCTCAGGGGCCAGCCACACTGTCAATGCACAGGTATTGTATAGAATAGAATAGAGTTTATTCAGGGCATGGGGGGTAGAGTTAAGAGGGTAGTGGAGGCAGAGAAAGGCAGAAAGAGGGAGAGAGTAGAGAAGTGGAGGCGGCCATGACCATGTGGAGAGAGGGGGGAAGGGAATGGGGAGAAAGAGGGAGCAAGAGGCAAGAAAGCAGGAGAGAGAGAGAGAAAGAGAGAGAGAGAGAGAGAGAGAGAGAGAGAGAGAGAGAGAGGCAAGAGAGAGGGGCGGGGGCGAGCAGCCCCTTTATAGTGGGCCAGGCCTACCTGGCTATGGCCAGGTAACTTTGGAGTAGAGTTTAGACAGAATGCTAACAATAAGGAAAGGCAAGGAGTTGGAGAGACGGCTCAGGTGTTAGGAGCACTGACTGCTCTTCCAGAGGCCCCCGAGTTCAATTCCCAGCAACCACATGGTGGCTCACAACCACCTGTAATGGAATCCAATGCCCTCTTCTGGTGTGACTGAAGACAGCGACAGTGTCCCCACATACATGAAATAAATATGGCTGGAATGAGCGGGGCCAGGGAAAAATTGTCAAAGTAGCAATATTTCTGGTGCATGTACTCTACCACAATGGAAAACATGCTTTAAAAAGACACACATGGGGACTGAAGAGATGGCTGAGTGGTTAAGCGCACTGGCTGCTCTTCCAGGGGTCTCAGGTTCAACTCCCAGAAGCCACATGGCAGTTCACAACTGTAACTGTTGCAGGAGATCTGATGGTGCCCAGCACAGACGTTCATGTCATACACTGACATACATGCAGACAAAGCTGTACATAAAACAAAAATAAAAAATTACTTAAGAAGACATATAAAATGTATACTAGGTGTTAGAGTTGTCAGAAGAAAGAAGAATGACGTTTGTAGAATTTCAGTCATGGAACCTGGGTAATGTGACGGGCACAATGTGCTTACAAACTCATTTCTAACAGTGCTTTGAGGCAGGTCCTTGTCAGTCTTGCTGTCCAGATGAGAGGACTAAGAAGGGCCACAGAATGGGTTTGGAGGGCTGCTTTAGTCAGTGAAGTACTTGCTACTATGGAAAAGCCAGGCGTGGTGCCATGTCCTCAGTGCTAGGGAGGTAGGGGCAGAGAGAACCCTGAGGCTCCTTGGCCCGCCAGCCTTGTCTGAAGAGCTCCAGGCTAAATAAGAGACCCTGCCTCACAAACCCAGGTGGCCAGCTCCTGAGACACCCCGACAAGGCTGATCTCTGGTCTTTACATGCGTGCTTTAGGGTTCCAACAGTGTCCTCAGTGTCGGCAGTCAACATACAAGGGTGACGGGGCCCATGGGACTGTTGTAAATTGTCCCATTCAACCAAGATCCCAGTGACCTAGACCACCGATAAGCTTGGGTAATGGTGAAAGTTGGCAAGTCCTCAGATCCCTGATGGTGTGTGACCCGTGTCCTGGGCATGCAAGACCATAGGACACATGATGCATGTCTTCCTGGCTGTGTCAGTGGGGTCACTAAGAGCCATAACTATGCCATTTGCAATACAGCGAGGATGGGTGGAGCATGGCCTCTAATGACCCATGAGTGGGTCGTTTCCTCTGTTTGCCACAGGGCAGAGCGGGCCTGGATAGGCCCAGCAGAAACCCAGGGTGAACTGGCTGGCGACTTTGTACTGTTAATTAACGCCAACTACCTGAAAACTGTTTCTTTTCTGTTTCTCCATGGTACTGTACCAGAAGAGTAACTTAAACAGGAACCGCTAGATGTCACCAACCAGTATTTCCTAAAAGTGGCAGAAAGCACGGGACCAATTCTCTCTACCTTGAAGAGAATGGTGCAATAGCGTGATCACTTATGGCTTCCTGTTGGAAAGCATCGCCCTGAGCAGCTACCACAGTGGCCTGCCTCCTTTGCCTTAGCTGACTGCTCTTGGGACCCCAATCTGCTTGCGGGATTTTTTTGTTTGTTTGTTTTTGTTTTTTTAATTTTACAAAATGCAACGGGAACTGTCATTTCTTAAGTCAGCATCCTTCCAAACCAACTACAGGAGCTGCTGAAGGCAGGAGGGGAGGGCAGGATTGACCATGGGGGCTTTGGTGGAGGTGGGGGTGGGGTGGGGGTATCGGGGGAGGGAGGAGGGAGGAGAGAAGGAGAGTGGGGATAGGAAAGGCAGCTTGCTTCCTACTTAAACGCACTTATGAACTGCACCAGGGCTATAATTAGGCGCTCACTGCCAGCACTGGCAGGAATGCAGCAAATACATGCTCAGCGGATGCACAGGAGCAGCAGCAGACCTCACAGACTGTGTGAGAAAGCAAGGAGCACCTGGGGGGAGGGAGAGGGTCATGGAGGGCGAGGGAGAGGGTCATGGAGGGACACGTGTTGCTGCCTTTTTCAGAAGAAAAGAGAGAAGGTAGGGGAAGCTTCCTGGTGCCCCGGTAGAGGAAACTCACCGATTCAGGACTGCATGATCGACCGTGCAGGGTCTGCTTCAAGGAGAACCACGTGGAGCAAATCAGTCAAGGGAGGCTTTCCTCTTTCCCAGCCCCAGGAACTACTTTCTCTTCTGTGAACTCATAGAGGATTCTCTAGATCTAAATACAATCAATACAGTGACAGATTACTTTTTTCTTTATCTCAGTCCACCTAAGGCAGACAGCCATATGTAACACAGATCAAAATGGGGGGGGGGCACTGGAAAACCTTGGGGCGCTCATGGGAGCTCATCTCCTAGCTTTTCGACAGGAGGTGGAGGTGTAAAGGGAGACTCGGGAGCTGACTGAAAGACAGGGCTGGAGAGGCTGCGAGAACGGCTGCATGAGAATCTGAGAAATCAAGAGAATGGTGCAGGACTGGAGAGATGATGGCTCAGTGGTTAAGAGCACCGACTGTTCTTCTGAAGGTCATGAGTTCAAATCCCAGCAACCACATGGTGGCTCACAACCTTCCATAATGAGATCCGACTCCCTCTTCTGGAGTGTCAGAAGACAGCTACAGTGTACTTACATATAATAAATAAATCAATCTTAAAAAAAAAAAAGAGAATGGTGCAGAGCAGTGCTTTGGACTGGGGGAGGAAGAGGCTGTCGCAGACCAAATGCTCTGCTTCCCAGGGGCCTGGAGAACAGTCCGCAGCCAGCTAGAGGCATGCTTTGCCTCGCTGACAGAATGAATTTGCAAAACACCATTTTATTGTTTAACCATGTGTGTCTCTGTGTAGATCTCTGTGTGCACACACACACAGAGGGCAGAAGAGGGCAGCAGAGTCCCTCTAGCTGGAGATACAATGGCTGCAAGTTGCTCAACAGATAGTGGGGACCAAACTTGGGAGAGGCAAGTGCTCTTAACTGCCAAGCCCTGGCTGTTGCTCCCAGAATGGTTTTTTAAAGTTACATTTTATGTATGTATGTATGTATGTATGTATGTATGTATATGTATGTATGTGTGTATGTGTTATGTATGTATGTGTGTGTATGTATGTATATGTATATATGTATGCATGTGTGTATGTATGTGTGTATGTATGTGTGTGTGTATGTATGTATGTATATGTATATATGTATGTATGTGTGTATGTATGTATGTGTGTATGTATGTATGTGTGTATGTATTATGTATGCATGCATGTATTATGTACTTATGTATGTATGTATGTATGTACTTACGTATTTGATTTAGAGTGTCTATCGGGGTAGGGCACACACATGCCACCGGCATGCATACAGAGGGCAGAGAGCAGCTTGCACGTGCTTCTCTTCGCCTTCAACCATCTTGGTCCTGCAGCAAGTGCCTTTACTCCCCAAGCCATCTCACAAGCCTGCCAGAACACAGTTTGAAATTTTGGAACAACCCTGTTGAAACTTTCCTTTGTGTTATTAATTCAAACAGAGACTTCACGTTAATCCACGAAGCATAAAGACTAAAAGGCGACTCAAGTGGGAACACTGCTAACATTAGTCGGGGGAACCTCTCCTCACTGGAGGGAATTAAAATCACTTCCATCTTCGTCCCGGGTCATTGCCAACACCACACAGAAGGGAACCAGAATTTATTTCCATTCTATGGGCGTTGACACACTCCAATAAATCTTAACACTCAGGACATTGAGACAGGAGGATTGCTGTGAGTTTGAAGCCAGCCCGAGCTAAATAGGGAGTTTCAGGGCAGGGTGGGCTACAGAATGAGAGTGTGCATCTCTGTCTCTCATACGTAATGATAATAACATAAAAACAATAGCAACACTAATAAGGCCCTACTATGCATTTGGACCATGTATTATCTTATGGGGTTCCATAAACAGAGGACCCCAAATAAATGGGAGTTTCCCAGGAATCTCATAACAGGAGAAAGAAAGGCTACCAGCCCAGAGTGGGGCCTCGCCTCCTGGGAGGAGCTTTTGCACTGCTCCAACAACTGTTCAGACCATCTTACAGGATGAGACTGAAGCCCAGACCATGATGAGCCGACATTTGGCAGGACCACGCCTTGACTAGGACTGTTTGGATGCACATCTCCTTGGTCGCCTGTTTAAACTTTGTTTTCATTGAAGGTCTGAAGACAAAGATGGACTTGGGGGGTGGGGGGTTCACTAGATTGCTTTGCTCCTGTGTGTTTGATAGACAGTAGGAAGATGAGCACCCCAAGAACCGGCACCTAGAGATTAAATAACTTAGCTAAGGTATAATATTCTAGTAAGATACATTGCATATCTGACCTCATATGAATTCTAACTAAAATTAATAGATTCTGTTAATAAGCACTGTGTTTGGAGGAAGTACTTTCTGAATCTTGGATTCAGATTCTAGGGCTGGCCCTCTGCTACCTCGGTGCTGATGTAAGTGCAGGCAAAAAACTCAGCAAGCCATCTCCTATTGGTACCATTGCCGTATAATGTGGCGGTTAAAAAAAAAATCCTTAAAATAATATATTCCTAACTCATTGAAGGGGCACCAACATAAATGTTTAAAGCAAGCAGAAAAAAAAAAAAAAACGGGGAGGAGAACATCATCTTGCAACTTCAAAAACTTTGTTATCCTGCCAGCCAGCTGCTGGTGGGACTGTGTTGAGGAAGGCATGTGGAGCCAGGAGTTGCAACATTAGTCTGCTTCCTTCAGGCCTTGCACTGTGTGTGTGTGTGTGTGTGTGTGTGTGTGTGTGTAAGTTTTGGGAATCCTGAACCCTTTCAGGTCATTGTCTGGTAGGATAACGGAGGACATTTTCTTCCCTCCCTGACCCGCCCTCCTTGTCTTTTCTGTGTTTGGAATAGCACCTTCTAAGCAGCAAGCTACAAGGTTTCTCTACTGACATCCTTTGATCTCAGTAAGTTGCTAGGGTAGCCTTGAACTCACCAGGAACAAAGTATCCTACTGGCCCCACCTCCTGTGGAGCTGAGACCCTAGGCCTGCCGAGCCACTGCTCTTGGCTAGAAACAAAATCTTCTAAGACAATGAAACATCATGTTTCTTTAAGGTTTTGCCATCCTTTCTGGGATCGGAGCCCACCCACTGCTGCCTCCCTTACTTCACCTTACCCGGCAGCACCCTCCCCCCCTTCACACACACACACACACACACACACACACACACACACACACACACACCACCTCTTATTTGCATCACAGCCTGCTGGAAGATCTGTGCTCTGTCCTCCCAGAGCTCTTCTTACTCCAGGATTCATGATTTCAAAGAACTAGATGGACTCCACCTTAATTAAGGGGGTTTTTGCTGATGCCTCAGCTCCCCAGCGTAGAGTGTGACCCCTGGAGGGCGGGGTTTGGGGATCTGGGCCTTGAATTCCTTCTTACTGATACTGCAACTGGTTTGGCAGAGATTCTCTTGGGTCTGAGTCTGAAGACTCCAGACAGAGGACCCCAAAGAAATGGGAATGTCCCCAGGAATTTCATACCGAGAAAAGGAAAGAGAGCGAGCCCAGAGGTGGGGCTTACCTCCTGGGAAAAGATGTCACACAACTCTTAACGTTTCAGGCCATCTTACAGGATGAGACTGAAGTCTTTGGCAGGACCACACCTTAGCCAGGACAGTTTGGATGTGTATATCCCTGGTCCCTGTGTAAACACTGATATCACATACAGCCCGAAGACAAAGGTGGATTTGGAGAGTTCACAGGATTGCTTTGTTCCTTTTTCCAGGGTGGGGCTACATTGAATAAATCTCTTTTCCACTTTCTACTTTTAAGTTGGCTCTTTTTATTGGCACCTTGAGGTCAGTGGCCAGAGTTGACTTGGGGCACAGGTTGTGACCCCCAAGTTTGCTAACACTATCTCCTTCCTTCTACCTCCCCTCTGCAAGTCTCCCCGGGCCAGGCAGACTGTTTGGAAGCTGGCCACGGTGGAGATGTAGCATCTGAATGCAGCCTCCTGGGCTTGGGTCCAGATTGCTGTTAATTTCTCTAACCTTTGGCAGGTCAGCCAATAATGTGTAAAATGCAAGTTCTGCTGGTTCTTACAAGGTAGGTTGTGGAGATGATTCAGTGGAGTGCTTAGAATAGTACGTGAGGCTCAGGAAGCATGAAGAAGCCTTAGCTATTTTTCAGTAACACGTGCAGATGAGAGCCTGCAAGCCCATGGAGAGTCATTGGCTCAGTCACTGTGGAATGGGTGTGTCTGTGCTGGCATGGGATCTGCCTGTATTTCTGTTCACCCTGTGTCTGGGCCTCCTGGGAGGTATTTCTACTCACCTCCGGGGTCTCTATACCACTGCTGAGGGCCCAGACTGGCTGGGGGGGTAGAAAGTGATGCGAAGTAGCACTGCTGAGAATAGGTGGCGAGAGGACGTGGGGAGGAGGACAGGGAGATCGCCCCAGGTGGCCAGGTCAACAGCGATACTAAGAATGATGCGCACTGTCGTGGTTTTAATTGTGTGCCATTCAAGCTTGCTGAGAGCAGACTCTGGGATGGAAGAAACTTCCTTTCTCAGACTCCAGCATGTTAATGTCAAGTGTTCTTCAAGATCCCTTTTCCTGGGCGTGACTGGTCCCCTAACTGTAGGAATAAAAACAACTAAGAGTATTAAAAGCACAGCATTCTTGAGAATAGATAAAAGTCAGGCTATTTCCAACCTCAGTAGATTATCCCATAATATAAAACACCTGTGTTAGGACGGGGACGCAGAAACTTCAGCCGTGAGAATCTCAACCATGAAGAGAAAGCTTAATCAGGAGTCCCAGCTGGCTGCCTCAGTTTCCCCAGCTGATTTCTGCTGGATGCTTGTAAGCCCTTGATTTGATGCCTTTATCTATTGATTGTGTTCTTAATTGGGCTGCTCCAGTTGTCTCTGCTTGTTTTGAGCAGCTTGATAATTTATCTGCTACTTCTCTCTGCTTACTTTAACTTGCTATGTCCTTAAAAATACTCACTCATAACTGAAAACAGCGCTATCACGGATCATCCAGATTATATAGAACAACCGAGAAGGAAAGGCTTTGGCGGAAGAGAAGTAAAAAGGTTAGGACTGTCAAGTCTAGACATGCTGAGCTTGTGTGTCTGGGTTCCTCAGTAGCAGTGATGACTGACAACCAGGGTAATAGTAGACCACATTTATGGAGCAATATGCTCTGGTCTCTGTTCCAGCCTGCCAGAGACTCTGACCCACCTATCTCCACGACAGCTTAATGAAGAGGACCCTAGATGCAGACTGGTTAAATCACTTGATATTGCCAGAAAAGACCCAAAGCATTGCAGTGGACACCTTTGATTCTAGCACTTGGAAGGTAGAGATGGAAGAATTACTAATTCAAGGCAGCAATTCAGCTATGTAGAGCATTTGCGGTCAACCTGGGCTACATGAGATCCTGTCTCAAAACAAACACCAAACAAATCCACAGGTGGTGGAATGTTACATAGGATACAGTCTCTGCTTTCAATTCCCATGGGAGACCCTGAAGAATGTTATGGGCGTTGACTGAAAGAGCATCCTTTGTTGGCTTTGGTGAATGTCATAGTTGAAGGTGGGAAAGACCAAGGAAGAGGGTAACACCATTGTTAAAAAGCTCCTAGTGTAGTCCACATTACATTGATGCATTGACTGGTACAGCCCTGGCTTCCTCGTTCAGTCAACAAGGTTTCTTTATAATGCTTGCAAACTCCTTAACTTAGCACTCTTGACAGAGGAGGTGGGAAGTGTTCCTGTAGAGGGTACCTAGGAAGAAACAGACCTGGGAGTGGACTCCAAGCTAGACACTTCCAGCTGGGTTTTATTTAACAAAGTATATACAAAGTAGTATAGGATAATGAAACACTAGTTATGTCCTGGAGTTCGTTACTTATTTTTATTTAACTTTTAGAGTAGTGTAGCCTGGACTGAAACAAAACCAAGTGGCTGCTAATGGTTTATTTGTGCCCTGGAAGCCATGTTTAATTACACAAGAGCGTGTTTGCTGATCACTGTGGCTTTCAGCTCTCCCTGTGCGCCAGAACTTCCAAGGAGCTTGGCGAAATTGCACACCTACCCGAACCCCTTCCGGTTCAGTTCAGGGAAGCCAGAATAGAAGTGTGGGGAGGAGAAGTGGCCTGGGGATGTTTGTTGTGTTGACGAGTGTATAGTTAATATAGGCTGTGCTGTCAAATCAAGAGTCTGGAGGAAAGGTTTCACTCTCATTTTGCAAACTCACTGAAATGATTTTTCTCTGGAGATACAAAGTGTGGGATCCGTTAACAGAACTGGAAATAATAAAGGTACATACACTTCAATGACAGAAAATTTGGGTGCATTTCTGGAAGACATCAGAAGATGAACTTGGCGGGACTGGAGAGATGGCTCAGTGGTTAAGAGCGCTGACTTGCTCTTCCAGAGGTCCTGAGTTCAATTCCCAGCAACCACATGGCGGCTCACAACCATCAGTAATGGGATCAGAGGTCCTCTCTCTTCAGGTCTGTGTGAAGACAGTGACAATGTATTCATACACATAACATAAATACATTTTTTTTAAAAAAAGAAGAAGATGGACTTAGATTAGGAGAACAGATGGTGCTGCCTCCCTCCTCCCTCCCCCCTCGCTCCCAAGTCAATGTGAACACAGAAAGCTGGGAAACCTAGAAGAGACACTCTGCAGTACTGTGAGTTGGCCTCTGAGTGATTATCAGGGTAATTAATTAAAAGACACTCAGTTTCCACCTTGTTTCATTTGCTAAGCCTCTTATGGCAGCATTTGTCCCCAGGCTAAAGCTACGAGGATAAAACTGTGCTAGGCTTTGGGTCAGAGTCATTGGCATTTGCATTAGGTGGCAGACAGAAGCAGGTGGTGCCTTGCATTTCTACAGAAGTGAGGCTTGAGAACTCCAGCGTTCCTCCTACTTTGGGGAAGGGGTGAGTGAGTTACCTGCTTGCTCAGTACCCAAGGGGAATCCTGGCTGTCTACTTTCTGGTCTATAAATTTGAGGATTCCCACAGATTGGAGCTGAAATCAGGAGAGAGACCAGCTATGACTGTGTGGGCTGACCATAGCTTCATACTGATAATCCACAGTTGGCTTGGGCAGTGGGTTCTTAGCCATGTCAATCATTGGTTCTTCTAGGTGGGCATATTCTTTGTCTCTGTGGCATGTGTGCATGTGTGCATGTGTGTGTGTGTGTGTGTGTGTGTGAAATAACAAGAGTGAAGGTAACAAGCGTGGCTGATTTCTGTATAGCCTTCCTCACTCTCAGGTGTATGGGGTTGAGCCATAGCAGTTCCCACAATAAAATGACAGTGTGGTCCCCATTTTATAAATGAAGGATCTTGCCAAGTTCATATGTGGAGGAGTTAAGATACAGATATGTGGACTTTTGGTTAAGGTTTTTGTGTGTCCATGCATCAAACATAGATTAATGAAGCTGCAAAATATTGAGCAGTTTTCTCAAAGGATGGCTCTTGTGCAGGTGGAAAGGGGGTTCTCTGGTGGTGCTGCTGGACATGGGACATGTTGAATGCACTACCACTGCCCTGTGCCCCAGCTGAAGGATAGTGTTGTGGTAGGAAGAGTTGACTTAGGAATTTGACTGGGAGTGGGTGGGCTGTGTTTTGGAGCTTCTTGGCACAGCCCTGCCAAATCAGAACTAACTCAGTGGCGGAAGACAACAGTTATTTTTTCACAGTTGGGAAGTTTGGAATCCAGCTGTGAGTAGGGTTATGTCCCTTTCAGGGCAGCAGAGGAGAGTCTACTCATTTTCTGGAGGCCATTGGCGTCACTCACTGTTTTGTGTGTCCATCACTCCAGCCTACAGCATCCCGTCATCTCCGCAATTCATCTACCCTCCTCTTCTCATGAGAATACTTGGTGTTGCATCTCTGACCTATTCCTAACCCAAGATGCCCTCATCTTTAACGTTAGTTAAGTTTTCAAATCCTGATATCCCAAGTTCGGTGATGTTTAGGGATTCCGGGGATTTGATCACAGTCATGTTTCATTGGAAGTGGGAGGCACCATTCAGCTCACTACAGGGTGTACATATTTTCTTTATTCATTTTTCGTGGTGAAATTAACCTCAGGAAGTAAGGACTTGCTCCAACTGTTTAAGTAAAAGCAAGCACCCCTTAGGGGCACGTGCCTCCAATCTCAGCAGTTGAGAAGCAGAGACAAGAGAACCAGATGCCTGGAATGTGTGAGAATCTGTCACAAACAGATAGGCAGACTCCTCTGGCTAGTTTTATGTCAACTTGACACAAGCTAGGGTGGGAGAGGAGAGGGCTTCAATGAAGAAAATGCCTCCCGTAGGGTAGGATCTGGTTGTAAGCAAGCCTATAGGGCATTTTCTTAATTAGTGATCAATTAGAGAGGGCCTAGCCCATTGTGGGTGGGGCCATCTCTGGCCTGGTAGTCCTGGGTTCTATAAGAGAGCAGACTGAGCAAGCCAGTAAGTAGCCTTCCTCCATGGCCTCTGCATCAGCTCCCGCCTCCAGGTTCCTGTCCTGTTTGAGTTCCTGACCTGACTTCCTTCAGTGATGAACAGGAATGTGGAAGTGTTAGCTCAATAAACCCTTTCCTTCTCAAGTTGCTTTTGGTCATGGTGTTTCATTGCAGCAATAGGAACCTTAACCAAGCCACAGACAGAAATTAAGAAGCTCTTGGCCTTTAAACCCCATGATGTCTGTTTATTCAGTCACTGGTACAAATCACGTCTAGACACTAGCTCCATGGTTTTTTGTTTTTTTTTCAAGACTCCTGACAAGTACCAGATGTCAGTGGGGAAACTGGGGTTCTTCTTTCTCCTTCCCTGCCTGTCCGTGCTAATGTTTCCTATGACTCCAGCTTTCCAAAACCTTGGAGTTTTTCAGTCTTGGAAACTGCTATTCAAAAGAGAGGAAATAAAAGAAACAAGAAAAACATTCTTTATTGTTGGAAAGGAATGTCAAGTTTGCTCAGCTCCAAGATTGGAAAAGAGGGGGAAACTTGTGAGGAGAGAGTGGACACTGGGCTATTTATTTTTGAGTTACTAACATTCTTCAGTTTGCAGATGGAAAGAGAGAGAGAGAGAGAGAGAGAGAGAGAGAGAGAGAGAGAGAGAGAGAGAGAGAGAGAGCCAGGAGGATTATGTAAGGTCACTTGGCAAGTCGTGGGCTGACCCAGCATTAATACTCAGGGCTTCTGGGTCCTCAGTTCTGAACCTCCAAGACACAATGCTTGCCCAGTTCTTCCTCATTAATCTTTGGCTTTCTGGGCAGCACATGAAGGTCTTGACACTCCCAGCCAAATGAACACATGGGAGAAGTTAAGTCTTGATTTGCTATATTTGAGCTGAATTCAATAGACGAGAAGAGGAAATAGAGGCAGTGGTTGTGTTATTCAGGCTGTGGGATGGATGTAAGCAGACAAAATTTAAATTCCATGCTAGTATCCGTTATTGCAGGGCCTTCCCTGAGCCCAGGTTAGCTGCTGTTGCTGGAGTCAGTGGATACGGAGAACAGTAACCACAGGCCTGGGGAGATGGCTCGGTGGGTAAAGTACTCATGGTATACAACCATGATGGCCTGAGTTTGGCTCTCTAGCATCTATGTAGAAGTGGGCATGGCAGCACGGGGGGGGGGGGGCGTACATCGAAAAGCAGATCCTTGGGAGCTCCCTGGAAAAACTAGTACTGCCAAAATTATGAGCTTCAGATTCAGAGAGAGAGAGCTTGTCTCAAAAAATAAGATAGAAAGAACAGTAGGTATATTAATGTGGAGGAGCAATATTTGCAGAGTATACCCCTAGACAAAGAGGAGCTACAGGCAACTGGCTACTGGAGAGCGGATTAGCCTCTCTCAGGGATGGGCCCCCTTAGTGGTTATCCACTGCAAAGTGGTCAGCTCTGAAACCATATATACAGAAACAACAAAAATGGGCTCAGCAAGTGATAACTACATATATGTATATGCGTATGTATATAAATATATTCTATTATTTATACGCGTGTGTGTGTATGTGTGTGTATGAAACAAATATGATGAAAGAAAAAGGCTTGAAAAAACTTGAAAGAATCAGGGTATGGGAAGGGCTTGAGGGAGGGTACTTGGGAGCAGGTGGAGAGAGGAAAGGGATGGGGGAGGTGATACAATTCTGCCTCAATTAAAAACATTAAAAAATAAATGTCATTCTAATACCAATAAAAATAAGATGGAGAATGACAGACAAGATGCAGTGTTAGCCTCTAGTCTTTACCTGGGAACTCATGAACAAGTATGTCCATCCCCATATGGGCACACATAAGTTCCACACAAATACCACACACATGCACACATACACCCACACGCACACACACATACACATATAAACATGCAGACACATATATATATGAACACATATGCACACACACATACATGCAGATACATGCACATATACACATGCATACACATACATGCACACACATATATGTATATATACATGCACACACATACATGCACACACACACACACACACATATATATATATACACATATGTCCCCCCACATGCACACACACATGGGCACACACACACACACACACATGTTCAACAACAAAATGAAGACAGTCTCCTTAATAACAACACCTACTCTGATGGTGTAAGTAACAGCAGCTGACCTTTTTGCAGACTATGACCTTCTTCACAAGGTCAGCTCTCCACTAATTTGGTAATCATAAACCTTCTTGGGGACACAAATATTTCAATAAACTAGTCCAAGGACATGTTTTCTTCATCTCAGGAACCACCAATAGCTCTCATGAACATTCCTGGGTGGATGGTATACCCAGCTCCAATGCCAGGCTCTTCCAGGGTGCAGACTTGGTAATGCTATTGTGTGAGCATCAGTTTCTTGTATAAATTCAAGGCCTTCTTGGAGGGGACTAACGCTTATTAAGCCTAGTGAATTAGCCTTCGCTTGTGTTAGGCGTGTCTCTGAACAGCTGTCAGCCAAAAGTCTTATACTCAAATAGTTCATGAGGGATGTTTTCTCCTCTGACCCCACAATGACATTGGCCTGAGAGCCTGAGTTTTCAAAGCACATTAAAAAACAAAACCCCCCCTTTTTTTTTTTACACAAAGAACTGAAGAGCACTCCTGGTGTGTGTCTGAGGGGAGTCGGTTTGGCAGCTACCTTGGCACCCGGTGCTTGCCAACCGCTCGGCACTCAGGCTTGCCAACTGAGAAGGCCAGCAGTACTTGAGAGTGTGTTTGGTTGAGTATAAACTTTGAAAAACATTACAGCCAGTTTCTGCGAATGTATCCAATCCCTTGTGTGATCAGCCTGTAGGCTTCAAGTCTAAGTCGGCTTTCTGTTTTCACTTGCTCAGGCACAAAAATCGTTAAGATTTGCAAGCTGGGAGGAGCCATACTTGAATGTCCTATCTGCTAGTTTGTATGAAGACCCCATGAAGTCTCCTGTGGAGCAGAGACCCTTTTCCAGATGACAGGGAGAAGCTTGATCTGTACCATTAGGATGGCTGACTTACTAGCCTATCTGTGTCCAGATATATTCCTTTAGGTTTATCACCTCATTGTGGCTATAAAAATGGCTCCTAGCTGACTTAGTCTCTCTTGTAGTCTGTCTTCTTGGCCTGCATATTTGTCACCTAAATGTTGACCCATTTGTGCCGTGCTCCCTTTTTCCTACAAACTCTCTAGTTTGACTCAACTTCCCACTTCTGCAGTGAGCACCATCTCTCCTGGGGCCAAAGCTCCAACTATTGTCTCCAAACACACACGTGGGTTTTCTGAGTCAAACCTAAATAGGATCTACAGCATTATTTTGTCTCTAAGAGTGCTTCTGGATAGAGGTATGCATCAAAACTATGTTTCTGAACAAGAGGAACTTGTGAAGACTTGCTGCCTCTGAGCCTGACCTTATTCGAGAGGCAGTCTTGTCCTGACTCCTCACACTTCCGGAAGAGTGTACGGAGTTGAGAACCTTGTGAGATCCACTCACTCGACCCTGCCAGTGGGCACAAGGCGGTGACTACTGAATTTGGAAGCTGATGAAGGTGTCACTTTGACAGTTTGTAGAACTGAGGTTTGCTGTACAAAAACATCTAGGACAAGCATCTTTCCAAGGCCTCTTTAGTGACACAGCTTGGCCTAGACTTTGGAGAAGCAAAAGCCAGTCAAAGGGTATTCCATGCTCAATGTACCCTGGCCAAGTGCTGAGTGTCTCCTAGGATGACTGAATGAGTCCCCTAGGGTAAGATAAGAAATGGTGGTAAGCCTTGCATTTCTAACTTGACCCATGGACAGGATATCGCTTCCTTAGGGGCCTGCCTAGCCTTTGAACAGACTAAAAGCCATGTTATTATGGTCTTGGAAGCAGCCATGTTGTTTACAGAGAGAACAGGGATTTTGTACTCAGAAGTCAGAGCCTTCCAGGAAACTCGCCAGGGAAGGCACCCTGGCAAGAGTTCCGGCCGGCATCTCTTGTGTTTGTTTTCTCATCATTGTTTTACTAACAGCCCCTCAAGTCTGTTATCGCTTTAATGTCGCATTCTTAATTCTTGAAAGAAAAACTAATAAAGCAAGGGGCGAACGTGCATTTATTGTCTCGTGCCCTGAGGGAAATGAGGAAAATGGAAGAGAAAAGCACCTTTAAAAAAATAACGAGATCTAGTAAAGTGACGGCTCGTGCATGTAATCCTACCAACCTGGGAAGCGGTAGCTCGAGGAACAGGAGTTCTGGGTCATTCTCAGGACAGCCTGGGCTCCATGGGTCCTTGTCTCGAGATACTTGCCTCCGTCCCCCATTAGCGTGTACAGTCTTATTCCAGGGCTGAGGAAATGGTGCAGTGAATAAACTGCTCGCTGGCTAAGCATGGAGACTTGAATTTGGATTTTCAGCTCATACATAAAAAAAGACCTCATTTCAAAAATAAATAAATAAATAAATAAATAAATAAATAAGGCAGAAAGTGATGGAGGGAGACATCCTGATGGCCACATGCTCGCACATGCGCACATATATGCATATGTCATACACAAGTAAGTCAAGAGAGTCTTACCCTGAGGTAAAGCTGCCTCTTGGGGGCTTCCTGAATCCTCTCTTCTGGCTCACCCTGACTTTAGCTCAGCTGAGGTAGACTGTTCCTCCATATGCAGCCTGCTTCTTTTCTTTTTTGGAACTCAGGGTTTTCTCCCTTGAAGTGAGAAGAGCTTCCTTGGGCCAAACCTGTCCTCAGATAGGATCAGTCGCTCCCTCTCTGCCGATGGGGCAGGAGTGTTGATGGTGACGTACCTCAGCCCGTCATCCTTTGAGGGCAGCTCTGTGTTTCTTGGAGGTTCTCATGGCATCGGGCCCACTTGCGTGCTTCTGTAAGCAGTGATGCACCCTTTGCTGGTCTTTCCTCTCTCTCTGATCCCAGCTCTTGTCTCCCTCATTTTTGTATCTTGTGATCTTTCTGGGATCTACTCTCAGGGGAGGCAGATTGACAGCTGCCACCACAGGATGATGAAGGAGCCACTTCTTTCAGACTCTTCTTTGAATTTCCTGGAAAGATAACTTTTTCAAATGTAAAAAAAAAATAAATTTGGAAGCCAGAAAAGCCTGAAGGAGAGAATTCCATGCTTATT